>NW_010290605.1:265315-304815 GCF_000700745.2 Antrostomus carolinensis | reverse complement strand
ATGCATCCAACGGAGAGATTTTCTACATAAATTATCATGAAACTATTGGAAATAATTGGCCAGTGATTTCAAAATATTACATATACTTTTAATGTTATCAAAGAGCTGTGTTGTGAACCATGTGTGATTTCTTGGCGGTTTAATTTTTGGCCGCACAACAGCCTTTTTAGACACAAGTGAAAATACTATATCCCATACTGTAAGTCAATCTGCAGTCTTTGAAATTGTGTTGAGCTTCCAAATGCTTTGCAAGGCTGCTAGGGGAAATACTATAAAAGTCTGAATACTCTACAAGGCTGCAGAGCACAGCCCTTGCAGGGGCTCTTGCCAAACAGACGTCTCCCCGCAAGGCTGCAGAGAGCCTAGATAGCAGAGATGCTAGATAACAAAGACATCATGACCAACCTCTCCAATGGAGTATAGCATCCCAACCACAGTACCTATACATGCTGGTGCACTTCTATGACACAGCTAGAAGTAAATAGGTAAGGGAGGACATAAGTTTTCTGTAAGTCTAATAGGAGCAGACTAATTTATAGACAATGCTGTATTACAGGCATTTTTAAATAAAATAAACTAAAGGTTTCCAGATGCTTCTTGGAATGCAAATGACTGCTGCAGTGGTACCTGTGTGAGTGGCAGCCCCTGCTCTGCACTTCAGCTGGATGTGTTGGTGAATGAAGAGGAGAATCGGGGGTTAAAAGTTGGCCCACCTGAAGAGTATGGAAATATATTCATTGACTTCAGAAGGGCCTATTATAATCTACAAAGGTTTCAACAGTGCATTGATCTGGGCCTCCCATTAGGGCACTGAGCCAAGTGAATAATATTTGTCATATGTTTGTTCTCAAAAATTTGTTGTTGATTGTTTTAAAAACGTTTTTATATACATATCATTAAATTCCTCCATTATTATCCTGAATCAAAGAAACACCCTGATCTTAAGGCAGTAAAAGGTAAGATTTGTGATTGTCCTTAACTCCTGGCAAGCTCATTCCTCACACTTGAAATGAGCCTCTGAGAAAGCCCTCTCTGGCACAGACAAGCTTTTTCCTTGTGCGGAAAGATCAATTTTCCCGAACAACGAAAAAGAAAAAGGCACAGAGATATAACTTAAATAGCCCATAACTCTGTTTATTCAACTCTGATAAAAACTTTCCAGAAAAGCCTCATCCAGTGCATGCTATTACTTCTCCTTATTTATTTTGACATCCTCAAGGGCTGCCCCCAGCTCTCTCCATCCCTCCCCAGTGCTGTCTATCATGGGCTCCTGTGCTCCCCCATGGCCATGGCAGGTTTGGGAGCAGGGCAAGGGAAAGCTCTGACTTCTGCTGGAGGAGAAAGTGGCAAGAGTTTTGTGGTTGCCTTCAGTTCTGGGCAAAAGATTCTAGTTTTGGACAGCAACCTAAAAAATAGATGCCAGCACGGATAAGGTTGTTGTTTGGGTTTTTTTTTAACTTATTATTGTGAGCTCCATTATTTCAAAGGATTGTGGTTTTTACCTTTGAACTATACCTTCTAGAATTGGATCTAAAGCTTTAAGATAGATATTCTTTGCTGGAAAAATTAATTTACTTAAAAAATTACTATCAGCAATGCAGACTAAGTTACCTAAATGAGCATATTTTTTTTTTCATGCACGCTCTTTAAATTTAATATCCCATTAAGCAGTATTAACTTTTAAGTTGCCATAAAATCAAATAATTGTATTTATTAATTTGTTTTAATTACCAAGCATAGATAAACATATGTCCTACTTAGCCTGGGAAAATGTGAATGCACACGTGCTCCGACAAACAGTCTTTAAAATGAGACGTGAGGAAAATATTTGAATTACATTTCCCTGTTCCAACATACCATTTTTAAAAAGCACTTTCAACACTGAACTAGGCCTTTACAGTTAAGGCATTTTACAAGATGATACTGAGCTATGTTTCCTGTCTATGAAGAAGGCACCAGCATATAAAATGGTAGTGAATTTGCATTACCTCCAATCCATCATTCTTTGAGTGCGCAGGAAAAACTGTGAGACCTGCTGCAACAAAGCACAGCCTTGTGTTGACAGATTCTTATTTAAGTGACTGTGAATACAACAATTCCACAAATAATTTGTCAAGTGTGTGGCTGAACTAGCTCTGAACCCTGATAAATACCAACTCTCCTCACTGCTACAAAGGCATGATGTTCTGTGTGCGGGCAGTGAGTAACAAGCACCAGGATTTAACAATCGATGCTACTATATTTCTCTTTTCTTTGTGGTTAAAAAAACCTTGAAGGGTGGCTCTTTCAGCAGTGTTAAGTACTAGTGGTGGCTGTGCCTTGCAAATCTAAGTAATACACTGCAGGCTGAGTTAGAAGGAAACAGCACACTGCATCCATTTTTAGTTGCATTTAAAACATATGGTTTACATTCTCTGGTGAAAAACAGTCTTTACTGTATAGTTAGCAGACTCTTGTTTAATACAGGCTATTATTAAATAGACCTCTTTCAAGTTATGATAATAGGACATGTCCTTTGCTGCATTTCACGTCCTAAGGCATACATTTGGGCTGGGGTAATTCAAGAGAATAGTGTCTTTTAGGAAAAATAACATAAACTCTAGGGGAACACATGTACATATTAATAGGGGAGGGGGCGGGGGGGAACCACTCCTTCCAGGTATTCAATTGAAATCAAGATTGCATTTTTTTTGTCATGCAGTACATTCTAAAGGTGTTATGGATATAGAAGAAAAAAAGCATTTTTTAAAGAAATGTAAATCGAATCAGTCTTGAAGCTAGCAATATATACATAAATGTCTCTTGCAGACATAATTTAGTATGCATTATTAATTTATTTTTCATAAAGCTTTACAACTACAAAAAGGGTAAGTGGAAATGTGCACCCACATTGACGATAATGCTCATTTGTCAGGCAGGAGTGAAAGTAGTAACAAATTTCCCCCTCCTGAAATCCCAACCTAAAGGATGTTCAGAATCTTCTTTGCAGAAAAACCAGACATGCCTATTGCAAACAAGATTATACCAGACATTTTAATAAAGTACCAACCTTTAATGGGACATGAACTTCAGCATGCTATTTGAAAGGCAAAACTGTTACAAACTCTGGATGGCAAACAATTACACTCAATTATATTTATACTTTTGACTATAAAATACCAATGCCTATAGAAATAATTGTGCGATACTATTAACTAGTCATAATGTAAAATGCTAATTATTTATTGTTTATAAAGCAATTTCAAATAATGCAGAACTCATGCACTAGTGCCATCATGATTTTCCAGTCATTAACTTAACCAGAATTTGCATTTTGGGACTATAGCCAGTGACTTACATGCACTACTTAAGTCATTTTTCAAACACCCTGTCCCATCTTAATCTATTCATCATTAATCACATTTGGTCACTTTACATACAGAACACTATTCAGATGAAAGATAAAAGAAATACATTAATAAAATTAAAGCTAGAGTGAATACTTCAAAATATAAAGGTAGTGGAGAAATATGGTTATCAACGCAATTTATACATTATGCCTATTAAACCAGACTGTCTGAGCAAAAGTTCTGAGAGTGAGGGTTTTTTTCCTGTAAGGGAAAGTGTACTTAGAAAGCCACCTTTGTACTTTATCCCTCCCAATCTTCTCTAATCGTGTTTACAAAAGCAAAGAGAGGATAACTCAAATTTTGTACCTTCTATGAAATAGGAAGCAAATTTATTGATACTTGTTTACTTGTCAATGTGGCTACAATTTTAGATCTGCAAGTAATCTTAAACTTGTGGAACTGGCTTGTAATTACAGGCCCTGTTTATCTGAAGAGAGCCAGACCTACTCTACCCTAAATCAATCAAACCATGGAAGCCTTATATCCTCCTTGTGTGGGTCTGGTCCACTAGAGGCTGAAAAGAACTGAAGATTTCTTATGGAGGGAGTTTTGTTTCCTCTACCTTACAACTTTCACCTCAACGCACCAGCTGATTATACATCCACCGCAGTACGGCAGCAGCAGTGAGTGAAGGAACCGGATGACACATGCAGCCCCTACCTTCTGGAGATCTTTGTATTCACAGCACAGATTTCACACAGGCAGCAGTGTTCCTTCAGCCTGCTTTACCTTTTGCTTACTGGCACTACCATCTTGGTCAAGAAATTAATTTTCTCTTCCCACTGAGTCTTTGATTTCTCTTTCTCAGATTGCTGAACAACTGTCAATCAGCAGGAGTTGTGACAGGGTTTTTTCTTACTACACAGTACTGTTCTTTTTTTAAAATTAAGTGATATCATGAAATAATTTTCTAAAAAAAAAACCCCCAAAACCCCGAATCAACCAAACAAACAAAAAACCAACCCCACAAGGCTCCACCAAATACTGCTTCATCTATAGGCCTGTTTCACAGCACTGAAAGTAGTTCCCTGACATTTAGTGCTTTTGTGAAATAATTTCATGGTCTCAGTCTGGTTCTGAAAGGACAAGTACCCATTGCACAAATACACACTGGATTTTAATCATCTTACATTTTTGTGGGGAATTTCACCTGTAAAGGTGTTTTACGCAGATAAACTGAAAAGGTCTTCTCAGAGCCAAACAGCAGCCATGGAATCCATCTGATAACCTGAACTGTATACCTTCAGCACAGTATATAGTGACTTGAGAAACAGAGATGGAAACCTGCATGGAACATTGCCTTATAATAAATGTTAATTGCTACCTAACTTGGAGCGAATGAATGTACAATATCCCAAGGATATTTACTTTTTGAAGTTATGAGGTATCCTAGAGAAATCAACAATTATCTTAAGTTTCTGACTGAGAAGCATGTGGGTTTTTTTAAATTTATCACCTTAAATATAAAACAGATGTTGATTTTTTTTTAAATGTAAAAAAAAATCTTCAGGTACCTCTTTTGTGTAGATTTAAAAATACTGATCAAATGCCATTTTTGTAAGTTTTCACTTTTTCAGATTTGAACTTGAGATCTAATTAATTAGTAAATCTATTGGACAATTTTTAAACAAGACACATTGTCCTAAGTTTTCTTCACTAACAAGACAACTGCTGAAGAAAACTGTTTCTGAGGTTCCAGTCAAAAAGTAGTAATGTTCTATCCACACATTAATGATTCCAAAATTCTCCATTATGAACAATATTTATCAAAAACAGCCCACTATCAGATGAAAGATGTGCCTTATCTTTTCTTGTCAACTAAGGCATTATTCACTGAAAGTTTCTTTCATATCTGTTTCAGGGGTTTCAGTGTCATTTTAAATTGCAAATCAATCATAGATCATGCAAGCCCTACTTCTGTAGGAGAGATTAACGCTCTGGCTAAAATTGTTTACAAAGCCATTTGTAAACCTTCTGCTGATGCAGATGAGGCAAGTTTACCAGTTTAACATTGTTGATCCCAGAGAAAGCCTTAAGCAATGACTTCAGAGGGCAAAAAAATTTGTTCATTTATCATTATTGTCATGGGCTTTCGCAAATGATAACAATTTGTCTTCATCCTATTTTTAGACAATGAGCCACAATAGAGTCCAGAAAGCCATTTTGCCAGATGGGAGAAGGTGCTTTCATTGCAAAATGTTGTCTTTTCTTTTCCTGCCCTATAAAATTGGCTTAAGTGAGAACCAAGGATATGTTTTAATGTCAGGTTTCCCAGTAGACATGATGACATACAATAACAGCACACAGTACCCAGACAGCATGTTGTCCAAATATATTGCATTTTTAAACACAAGAACAATCTTTGTTCTACAATTTGCTGGAGAAACTGCAATTAATACAGATAATTCACAGAGAATAATTATTGTCATAGAGTTATTATTAACTCTCTGAGAAATATCTAAATTTAATAATAATTCTTCACTTTACACTTTGGAAAGCCAAAATATTTCACGTTAAACCAAACTAAAAATACTACAGAACAACAGGATATCAATTAGGCATTTTAAAGGATTACGACATTAATTCTGTTCAGTTCAACTTTATTATTAAATGATAAATCCTGTCCCCCCCAATAACACAGACAAGTTGGACCTCTAGGAATAAAGACAGTTGTGCCAGTGCCATGGGACAAGACAAAGCCTGGTAGACTTTAACTCCTTTTTGTGCTGGAGTACATGTGAATACCTGTCCCACTGACAGGGAGGGGCCAAGCGAGGGGTTACAAAGGACCTAGCTCAGCCCTTTTCCAGTGATTTCCCCACAAAGAATAAATCTCCAAGGACTGAACCCAGAAGCACTGGGGTATATCCTTTGCTCCCACTCTTACAGCCTTCAGTTATCAGCTGTGTTTAGGGCTGATGTGTGCCTCTGCTGTGGTTCAATGCAGTTTATCAGAGGGAAAAACCCTTTTAACTCAGGTTTTGTTCCATTTACCAGGATCTGACCCTATGGAACCTTAATGAACAGAAAGAGCAGATACAAACACTATTTTCTTATAAACTGCTATTTTCTTATAAATTTCCAATATGCTGCTATTTTACAGACATATTAATAGTCATTCTCTAAAAAAACAAAACATAATTTTGCCTGTATGCAGAAACATGCCCACAGAACAGAGAGGTTGTCTCTTAGTCTGCAATGAAATGCTACTTTTAAAACAATGGCTACTTTTAAAACAATGATATTTCTCATTTCCAGAGTGAAGTTCATCTATCATTCACAGTTTTCCACCCCATAACCCCGTCTCTCTGTTTGCTAACAATTCCACAGGATTTCTAGTAGTTTCTAAGCTTTTAGTACAGATGAATACTTCACACATAAGTTTATCTTTAAGAAATTAAAGATTGAAAAATATTAACCAAATGTGCTTAAATATTCCTTGCTGTACAATTGTCGTTATCCTGGAATTGGTTTTCAAATCAAAATTAAGGAGCTATCAACAACAATATGGTCAGTAATCCACTCAGTGTTTATACAACAGGATGAAGGTGGGCATTACCAAGTGATACTGCACAGCACCAACGATTTTAATCACCAGCTCTGCAAATTATCTCTCTTCATCTCTACCGACTGAAAATGTCCATCTGCTACAGTAAAATTCTTTTGTATTTATTACACCCTATTCTTGTATTGCAAAGGTACTAATAATTCTGTAAAGTGCATTACTGAATATATAAATATAAATGGAGAAATCTTGAAGATTACTTGATAGAAAACATAATCATAATTGGGCAATAGGATCCTTTGTCGACAAAACTATGTCAAAGAAGTTGTGGGATTTTGTTGTTTGGGTTTTTTGGTTTTTATTTTTTTTTTGCTGCTAAAAAAGCAGCAAACCCCCAACTTTTTCATTATGTAGTTTTCAGCCTCAACAGCAAAATAGTTAATTGCATCTATGCCAGGTGTTTCATTAATCCTGTTAGCTGTTAGACAAATCCTGCAGGAAAACAGAAGACACCGGCCTCTCTCTACTTACTCTCCTCCCCCTCCATTCCCCTATAGGAACTGACTGATAGCAGAGACACTGTTGAACTTGAAGGCTGAAACTATAGAAAATTCCATGCTTAGTCAGGAAATGTGGAACACCAGCAGAAGCAAGTATGAGTTGTATTTCCCCTGCTGAGATCAAGACAAAATATCTGAATTTCTGTGATTTAGAGTCAATCACTTTTGAAGATGGACTGACCTACTCTAAGATGTGCTAATGAGCATTTAACCTTCACGTTTATAGACAGAAGTCCCTAAAATTCCTCTGCTAACAATGGTTACAGACTAGGCTTTTTGGAGCAGGGATAAGGAAAGCAGGAGAGATCTGGGAAAGATGCTGTTCTTTTTCAGGCTTTGCTGTATTTGGTCAAACAGCCATTTGTGAACCTACATCTTCACATACGCAATAGGAGCTGAGGAAAGAAACTAGAGAGTTATCCTGAAAACAGGAGAAAGTCGCTTCAGCTGTTAGGCTGAAGGATCCAGCGCAGCACAAGTCTCTGTCTTCTAACTGCAATCTGGGAAACTGCTTTCTGACACTAGAATGTTGTGGGTCATTTTGTTCTTCATATATTTTTTTGAACCTCATTCTTTTTGGTGCTATTAGAGGCTTTATTTACTTACCGCATTCCCAGAACCATGCATTGCTCAGGTTAGCAACCACAGACTAGTGTGAATAACAGTATCCCTCTAGAATCCAGCCTGAATCGAGGCAAACACTCTCAAACACAAAATCATAAAGAGATAATGGAAGGCAGAGCCTGATTTTTTTTTTTTTTTTTTTTTTTTTTTAAAGTTAATGATATAGGGACAAAAAAAGCTGTAGCAAGCCACTCAGAAAAGTTTGATCAGCTTTTACGGCTGAACTAGAAACAAATAAAGAGAAGTTCAAGGTCCCAGGGATCTACTGCTGTACTCCACTATATAATACTTAGAAAACTGGAAAGTAGGACAGGCTTGGGTTTCTTTTTCTTTCCCGTGGTTGAATATTCTATCTGTAGTCATCTTACTCTGTAGCTAAATCCAAGTCTGCAAGGGATGATGAAGGGTATATTATTGCTGCATTGTTTTGTCTTTGCAGGGGATTGGGAATGATGTATTTGGGATTCAACTGGTGTATTTACAGTAGTTTTAGTGACCCATAAAACATTGGATCTATATTTTGAAATATTTACAAGAGTAGCAGTCAACAGTTCTTTATCTACAATACTTTTTAATACTTCTGTCTCCTCCTTTCTTGTCATCTTTTTTCATCCTCCTTTTTTTGCTGTTTTTCAGCTCTGGTATTATTTCTCGGTTGTGATATTGAGTTAATGACTGTGTTCTTCTAGATAAAACACAGGGCAGTCCTAAGTACACTTTTTTTCTTTAAATAACAAAGGAAAAAAAAAAAGATGCAACCTAATCACCCATGCACCAAATAAATTCCCACAACGATAGGAAGAACTTCAAGGTTTAAGAATTTTTAAAAAATCTTACAGTACATTTGCACTACATACAGATCAACTTCTCCCATCAACCATCTCCAGACTCTTCTCCCCAGTGAAAGGAAGATTGTATGAGGACTCATTCGCCCCTGTTCTCAGAACAGAGACACTTGGACCAGATTCCAGCTGCTAGTTGCACTTAAGCTCTGGTCAGGAAAGCCATGGGCCAAGAAAAAAAGCTAAACAGAAAAGTATCTCTTTCTTCTCATTTCTAATCTGAGGAGTGCTTACTTACATTGTTATTTAACAGGCTCTTTATGACTGTGGGCATTCTGGTTCCATGTGCTATGTTGTTTAGATGCACTGCATCACAGTAACACTCTGTAAATGCAATCAACCCCAGCAGTGCCAGGAGCTCTGCTGGAGCAGAATACAGGCAGAGGCAGCATAGCATCAGTCCAATGAAGGGCTCAGTCCTGAAGCCTCTCCAACCCATATCTCTCTAGTCTGTCAGAGGTCCTGCGGTCCATTTGGAGGCTGGACTGTTGATGACAATACAACCAAAGAAAGGGGCAGCAGTGACCTAATATAAATTTGTCATTTTTAGCTTGGAATTAACAAACTGAATCAATTAAATTTTTCAACCTGAAGCTTTTCTGTAAAGATGAATTCCTGAATTAGGAATCAAAGCAACAACCATGCTCTGCTCCACCATCAGCCCCCCACGCCAAGATGCTCTGCTTAGAAATATTATTTATTAATTTACATAAGCTTAATCCAATGTTCACAATCTACCTACTTGAACTTGCTTAGGGAAACAAGCCATAGTTTCCAGCCTAAATAGCATACAGAATAAAATTCAATAAAAAAAAATAAGATAAAATAATTCCCTAGAAGCAAAAAATTGAAGCAGCACTCTATAACCCTATCAGTAGCAGTGGAGCAATTTTCCAGCTCACATAAGCAGCCAAGGAAGGAATAGGAAATACTAAAGGATAGGTTTAACTTAAATTTCAGACATACATTCTCTCTCTATAACCTCAAAATCAAAGAAGCACTAGCAAAAGGCTGCCCAGTAAGAGAAAACAGCAGAACAATTTACTTTCTTTGTTTCATTGCTCTTTTTTTTTTTTTTTCATTCCAAGATAGTCATGTTGTAGGGGTTGGAATAAGAATCAAAAACCAGGGATGGCATAGGCATTACCAAAAGGCAACATGCTTTAATTAGAATATTCAGCATCCAGTCCTGACAGTCCTTATCAGTTATATCTCTATATTAGCCAGTCCTGGTTATACCTAGGGAATAAAAGCAAATGGAATTATGGTCACCCATTGGGGTACTACAGATTTAAACAGTTCTCATACAAACTGAGGTCACATTTCTAAGAGTACAGACATCACTGAATAAACAAACAGGAGCTCCTTCAAGAGCAGGGCAGAGCTGGATTGTCCAGATCCTAAGGCCAGCTCGTTTGACTGAGCTGCAAACAAGGACAGCACAAGATGGAGAGCACCAATGGGCAGTGGCTGTTCCTGCTGCCATACTAATACTAACAAAACGGGTCCAACAAAGGTGAAAAAGGGTTCTTGTGAGACTATCTAGCACTGTGGCCAGACACACAACAACAGACACAACCTCATCCTGAATGGTTAACAGTGCCTCAAGCAAGCAGAAATTAAGAGAAATTAGGAGATATGGCTTAAAAAGCTGGGGATTTCTAAAAATAGTAAGAGGAGGCAGGAGGACGTCACCACCTGGAAGCTTGATTCTTTTCATTTTATATTTTGAAGCTTTTGTTAATAACAAGGAGCCTGAACCTTCAATTCATTTAACAAGGTGAGCTCGGACCCTCTTACAGGGCTATGACTCCAAAGGAAGGGCTCCGAGACACGCAGCAGCTATCGCAAGATTCTTGATAAAATCGTGAGAGCTAGCAGTTCTGACTGTGGTGGCTGACAACTGTTTTAAGGCTGTATAATTATTTAGGGCAGACAGGCCCTCAGGGAATGCCTTGAAGGAATGACGAATCTTTTACTCTTGCTTACAGCTTTTTTCTAAAACAGGGATGCTGAGAAATGGGAAGTCGGGGTATGTTTTATACTTGCAATTTCACTGTCCTGTGCTGTATGATAAAACTTCTGAGGTTCTGATTAAACATTTTAGCCACAAGACCCTATTTGTGCTGATCTAAATTATTCAATTGCATAGCTATCCCCAAATATCCATCAACATGGATTATTTATTTATAAAAGCTGAAAGTCATTAAACGTGTTACTTTGTGACAGCAGCAGCAAATGTCCACTTTCACACCTAACAGCAAATAGCAAATAATAGTTATTCAGCACTTTACATGTAAGCATCTAAAACTAGTTTACAAACATTAATGAAATAAACCAAATAAGAGACAGGAAATTACAGATAAGCAAATAGATTGAGAAAATCTAAGCAAGTCAGTTAGGGCCTCACAGAATTAGTGACAATGACCAAAGCAGCCTCCATCTCCTGTTCTGCACCACAAGATCACCTAGAATCAAAATAGGATATTGATTTTGAATACACTTAATGTTTAAAAACAAAAGTAACCTTCATTATTTTAAATCAGATTTTGAAAAACAAATGCAACTCGTGCATCCATAATAGTTAGAATGAAATTGTGCTACTGAAATGCGTAAGGAGCAGAAATCTCAGAATTGTATACATGTGGTATTTGTAGGAATTAGGTTACAAAATGATCTCTACATTTTATAAGGGATGATTTTGGTTTTTTGTTTGAAGAAAACAATGTACAAAACCACCTTGCTCAGAAATGTTTGCATATATGCAAAAACAAATAAAAAGGATGGATTGGCAACTCATTGTAAATACAGCTTCTGTGTATTCTATTACTATTTCTTTGTATTACCTTCCTTTTTAAAAGCTCGATAAAATCCAAAAGATTTACCACAAAAGATTAGGGCAGCTCTGGACTTGAACAATGTAACAGCATCCCTTTTAAAGTTAAATCATACTTGACTATAGTTATAACAGTGTCCATAAAAATACAAACAACACGAGGGTAGTTCAGCTGCTGAATGCCCGCTGATAGTGCTTTTTATTGTGACAAGATCACAATTCATACACTAACCCAGTTTTCCCAATTCCCCAAGTTTCATTCTGCTAGGATTTGGAAATGTTGTGGAATTTATACTTACAACTGTAATGGGAGGAGGGAAACTGCAAGGGCTGTCGGTATCAAATACTTTAAGTGTGAAGGCAATGCTACAGGAGCCCAGCTCCCACGTTCTCTGCTGAGGAGAGCTGTGGTGGAGCAGGACCTATTGAAGGAAAACACCTGGAGGAAGCATCATGTTGTGCTCTGGCAGGTGCAGTCACTCTGCAGGGCCAAATCCTGATTAAGAAATTACTGCCCTTGGAGAAGGTTTTGGAGAAGTCAGGATTTGCATCAGCAGCTAGGTGTATCCTGCATTCAAGCCAAAGGACACATAAGGAGAAGGATGTAGAAAAAAGAAATCAGATGCCAAGACTGGAAAAATGTGGATGACCTTCAAAATTAATATTACTGTGGCTTAATCTTGATGTATAGCAAGATGTGCTTAGGATATGACATAGCTATCAACATATCTCTAGAGTACAGCATGCTATAGATTATAATCTATAGAACCATTATTCTAATTTCTATATAATATAACTAGGAAGGAAAACAACACCCTTTGTCATAGAAGTTCTAGAAAAATTTGCTATACTTTGGTATTTTCCTGATTTGGTGGATGGAGTTCCCAAAATAAAAATCCAGTGAAGTTTATTTATAATTTGTATTTATTCATTTGTATTAATTTTGGTTTTGGTCTGTGAGGAACATAACTGAGCAGAGCAGTAGTGCATTGCAGTCAGCTCTAGGCATCCAGCTGAAGTTATTATGGTAGAAGAATTGGAAGACATGGAGGGAAGAGGGGTTATGAAGAGGGAGCTGAAGGTGTTGGAGAAGAGCAGATGCTAAAAGCCATGGAGGAAATTAGGTTATTGCTACAGGATGGGTGTAAGAGAAAAAAGACACAAATCTATAGGATGTCACAGATTATATCAGTTTTGACGCTCATGAAACAACTTGTTTACACATTAAACATTAGCCAGGAGAAAAATTGCTATGCACAAGTTATAGATCATAACAGTAAAATAACATAAATAGGGAAGGTTATATAAAATAAGAGAAACAGAAAAATGTGATTTTCAAAAGAGAAAAAAAGTGCAATTTATAAAAAAATTTAAAATGCTCATACTTAGAGAGAAACACAGTTTCCTTTAGTCTAATATTTTCCTTATTTTTTTCTTCTGTAAAAACGATGGTAGATCAACAATATCATCTTCCCTATTCAAGAAAAAATAAAATATTTTTTTAAAATTCCAAATATTCTGAGACTGTGTTCACTCTCCGTTATTACACAGTTCAAGGGCAGATTCATCTGAGCTTTAAATATAATAAAGAAATTATTTCAAAGAAACATTACGAGCATCATACAGTAATGGAGGAGAGAAAAACAAGGGTGATAAAAGTGTTCTACGTTATTGATGTTATAGTTCATATATGATGTATTCCTGTGACTGCATTATCAGAGCACTGATGACAATGTGTACTTACTTATCAAAGTAAACAGTGTCTCAAAAAAGTGAAATATTAAATTATGTGCTATCAGCTAGCCATACTATTCAGCAAAACTGTGTGTATGTAGTATCTCTTCTATACATCTGTATTTCTACATGTGACCCTCACTAAACTAGTCTCTGTACAATGTTTGGATAAAGGTGAAAATCCTCTGATCTTTTACAAAAAGTTTCAAAATGGATCCAGGCTCAGGAATAATTTAAATTGCATTAAAAAAAAAAAAAAAAAAAAAAAAAAAAAGGGAAGAATAGTCTTGTTGCAGGTTATCAGCATTTCTCCTGCAATACTTATTATCTCTTCTTGTCACAGATTTGTTTTATTTTGTTACAGCAATACACTGTTACAACTTAAAATTTACATTCACCTGAAGAAAGCTGTGACATGCCTACCAAAAGAGACATACGCTGCTTAACCTAAATTGACCCTTTTTCCCTTCTATTCTAATAGATCTTTTTTTCTTTTTGTCACTCAAAATGAGTGTCTGATGTATGAGCATAAATTGTTAAAAGCAGTTTTAGGTAAAGGAAGAGAGAGTGAAGTGGAGTTTTCTCACAAAAGCCAACCTCAATTTATGTCAAAGAAGGTTAAAAGACCTTGGGATTAAAGCAATAAACTTGCTGCTGTCAAAGCTAAAACCCGCTAACAATTTAGTGCCAAACGCATGTTGTTCAATATCATTTCATATTATATTATGTCACAAGTAGGTGACAGTTCCGCATCAGACTGACAGGGCTGATTTACTCTGAAGAATTCATCGACATTTTGCAGAGTCAAAGCTGACTTCATTTTGTTTGGATGCAGGGTGGGGAATCTCTGCTTGGGTTGGAATATTTGGCTGAATAATACAATCCTTCTTGGACTACAAACCGCAGGCTTTGGAAAGTGTTCCCAGCACAGCAGCGTTGGTGTGCCGGCTGCCTTCCCTGGCCTCGTGGCACAGAGACCTCAGGCACCATCAGCACAGCTGAAGCCTCATTTCCTTTGCTTGCCCTAAACAGCACCAACTTCTCTATCCCTGCCCTTCTGTGTAGCTGCATTTCTTAATGTGATTCACCTTCCTGCGATTTTTAAAGTATCTAACTGTCCTGTTCAATATTTTGATAATGTTTTCTTTCTGAATTCAAGCATTTATGCTCCTCCAAAATATAACTATTGTGAAAGTTTGAAACAAAAGACTGTGTTAAGAAAATACTGCTAGCACCTACTTATATTTTAAATAGGTAGTAATAATAGCTTTTTTTCCAGGATGTCAATTAGATCCCAAGGTCAAACGTGATGAGACCTTTCTTAGGCCAATGGCAACAGTACCATCACTCGACATCAAGATGTTTTCTCCAAGATATTCCCACATGGCTTTTTTAATATGAGTTCCAATTCAAATTTCTTCCAGGACTCTGAGACAACTCTGAATAAACATATGCTTTGTTTTGTCTCAGGAAAATCTAATTGATTTGACTTCTCTGTCAAGGTGTTAAAGCTTATTCAAAGAGGGTGTTCCCTTTTCTTCTACAAGATCCAGTGCATTCTTCTACAGTTATTTGAACGCCCATGTAATGTTCCTTTCCTTCTCCTGTTGGCTATTGCTACAAACCAGGAATCACAACTCAGCTCCTGAAGCTGGTAACCAGGGAACCTGGTTTTCCATGAACCAGGCAGAATTGTGCTACACTTACATAGTCTTGTTATATGTGCAAACAAGAATACTCTTTCTTCCCTTATTTTTGCTTTTTTTTTAAATTGTGGACCAAATTTTCAGTTATGATAGCTTGTTCTTACAAAAATCTAGCAACATTTGTGGTCTTTAAACACACATATTACTGTTTTCTCCCTCTAAATATAGGAGTGGGTACATTAGTGCCTGGCCATTAACTTCTGTAAACCACTTAGTGATTCTTCTGTGGGATTCTTTGGGCAATGTTTGCTGTTCATCAAGGAAAACGTTATGTGGAACAGCATACTGCATGTAAAATGGCCCCGTCATCCAATACATGCTGGTTTTTGCTGGCTATATGCTGAACAACTATCAGGAGCAAAGGGGTTATCTTGTCTATTATGCAAAATCATTGCCAGGGAGCAGAACTTCTAGTGAATTGTTAGACAGATTAGTGGATGGTTAATCTTATTTGACATTTAAAGTACTTGGAGGTAAATTTAGTGTTCACCTGCCCTAGTGTGTACAGCATGAATATGCTTCTACATATCTATTCCTGTTTAAACTAGTAGCTGTAATGACTGGAGGATATACAATACCTGGCACAAAGATATTTCAGGGAAAAGAAAGAAAAAAAGAACCAATAAACACACATCCTGGCTTTAAACCTTTACAGTTTTCTCATATTGAAACACAAATTCTATTATTTCTGGATGATCATCTCATCCTAATGCAGACATACACTTGTTAACTTACAGATTCTGCTCATATGATCAAATTCTAATACATTTTGGACATTAACATTTCCAAACTCCATTTTCTACTGCCCCATCAGTTATGTGCATGACAGAGGAATACACACACATATCCATGTTACTCTGAGTGCAAGGCCTAAGGAATCCTTTGATCCAGTGAGAAATGTGAAGGAGAATAAAGACATTTCTGCAGCCTTTTCCTCACAGAAATTCTGTGATGCACATGTAAGTAAAATCACCGAGGATTCAATGAATTGCAGCCAAAGAAAAGGGTTTAACACAGAGCTTTGACACAGCCTGAGACCGCATTTGATTTCTGCTGTGAGGGGAGGACACAAGGTGTGTGTTGAGGCACCCAGTCCCTTTTGCTGAGCTCCATTTGAGCATGCTCTCACCTTCAGTCATCTATACCTCTGTGACAGAGATCAAAATGAATTGTCATGTGTCTTTTAAGAGGGAAATACTACAGCTTCTGTCTCAATATAGGCTGTGACCTTTCAATTTATGCTCTCAGTTTACTTGGTTCTTGCTCTGTGGTTCATGATTAACTTGAAAGAGTTAGATCACACTCTCTCCAGGTCCTCAGGAAGAAAATTCTGTTGACTATTAGAAATCCCTCATGCAATAAAAGTGCACATAGCATGGCTGTATAAGCCACCTTTCAAAATTACTTCAGTTCAGTAATGAAGTAGAAATTCCTGTCCAAAAGCTCCCAAAACCATTTCTACTTTTTTTTTTTTTTGTTAGTTTTTTGGGGTTTTTTTTTTTGTTTGTTTAGATTTGGTTTTGGGTTTTTTTTCAGAGTACTATTTATGAGAAGACAAAGTGCAAAACAGCCACCTCGTTATTAATAAGTACGTATTTGCTTTCATAAAGAGCAGCTCCTTATTAAAGGGTCTCACAGCTCTCAAACATTAGTTAAACATACTTCTTGTGTAGTCCATAAAAGATGCATTTCAATTCTAACTATAAAGGGTAAACTGAGATAAAGAGAGAGTTACTTACACTTTCCTGGTGAGCCACTGGCAGACCCATAGAAACCTTCTCCCTCCTCCTGTAACCACTGTAGTGCAGATGTCCCAATATATTCCAGAAAACAGGAGTAAAAAAAAGTGTTTAATAAACTTTTTTTTTTAAAAAAGTTCATCTGTAGACTTTCTCAATTTCTTTTCAGAAAAAAATATACATTGGCGATTTTCTTAAACTTCACTAATAGATACCCTAGAAGCTGGGGTGGACTGAGGAGCAAATGCTGGACTGAGGAGTTGCATCTCCCACTGCCACTGGAAGAGCAGTATCTGCTCAGGTCGGCAACATGGGGATTCTTTTTGGTGTTTATTATTATCCACACCTCTGCACAGTTAAAAACTGATTGCTGGATGTGGGTGCATTCTTTCAGATCATTTTTCAGTTGTCCACAGCTGTGAATATCAGACAATGATGGGAAATCCCTCCCTTGCTCCAATGTATGTTCCAAACAGAACTAATAGCAAAAATTTCAAAAGACCCCCCAAATCAATTTTACACACTTAAAGGATTAAACAGTCTATGTTATCTTCCAAAGCAGTAGCAGCTCAAGCTCATTTTAACAAAATCAAATAGGTTTGATTACATTACTTGTATTTCACCTTTCCAGTAGGGAACGGTGGAAACACTGAGGTGATTTAACTGCAGAGAAATTTAAATAGCTAAAACAAATGGGATGTTTTTAAGAACAAATTCTGAGGTTGTCACAAATAAGTACATGTAACCTTATAAAGATGTAGCATGGGATCTTTAACTCTCAGGACCTTACAGTTTCTTAATGACATTACAAGTCTAGCTTACTGTTCACCTCCCTATAGTAGGATCTGACATAATTGCTCTCACTGTACTACTTGCTTTGTCTCAACTTCAAGAGAAATCCCTTTTTATCACTTTGCACTCAGGTCTTTGAAACCCCTTCAGTTGTGGTCTGTTAACAATTGCTGGTATCACTGAGGGCTGCTTAGGTCCCTGATTCATCCCTTTAGCCCCCTGTTTTCTCAAGGAAAAGTTAAGGAAGTGAAGCTTTTGAGCTCAACTTACCCTGCTTCTTCTGCCTTTGAGTTTTCCAGAGCCTTTAAGATTTTTCCTATGATGTGGAAATAATCTGGGAATAAAAATGTGCCTGCTGAGGTTTCTGTATGTCCCCAGATGTGACGACAGGGTGAGATCAAAGGACACGTTCTCAGCTGGTGTCACCAGAGATATCACGTTCATTAAAGAAGAAGGGAAACAGTATACACTGGCCAAAGATGTTGGCCATGGACCACAAACCTGGAAGGAAGGAGGGATCAGTCCTCTGTAACAGAAAACAGCTTAATTGCAGAGTTTGGTAGAATTGAGGGACAGGAGAGTTCACCTAAATTGACCCTGAGGATTAAAGCCAATTTTAAGCACTACAGTGGTCAGCACAGTATTTACATTTTTGATTTATTATTTTAAATAAAGTATCTTTGTAGGTATTCCTTCATTTAGAAAAAGGAATGGGAGTTATTCAATTATGTTACAGACCTGAAAAACAATACTTTCAGTGTTTGCATTTCCATAAAATATTTCAGGGGCTAAAAAAATTATTTTATGCAGTTGGAGTGTTACTATTGTCCTCACTTTTAAGTTATTCTTTTTCTTTTTATAATAATAGTCATCTAATGCTATTACTGTAGCTTCTTGTCCAGATCTCCCTTTGGAGACTTTCTGACTAGTTAACACCATTTTTCAATTTCTCTACTTATGCATATACATCTTCAGTCCAGATATGAGAATTTGCTAATGGACTGCAACTTTATTTCCGAGATTCCCATGTGTAGAATTTTACATAGGCTGATCCAAAATCTAAACTCTATTTGCCAGTGCCTTGTGCTAGGAACACACACGTGATAATCGACTCTAAAATTATGACGTATATATTTAATTTGAGTATAAAAGAGAGCAAAAAGTATCAGATTATATATTTACCATGACACTAATGTGTACACATTGTCAAATGGATAAAAAACCTGGTGTGTATTAAAAAGTGGCTGCCTCCTGCAGTATGCTCATTTTTTGCTGCAGAGTGAGGGATAAATGGCAGTGGTAGAAAATGGAAAACATGTCAGCAGGCACACCTATCTCCTGCTCTTGAGGTCACACCACTTTGCATTTTACCTACAACAAAGCAGATAATGCATCCATTTGGATTTTTTCCTTCATTCAAGTAACTCTGTGACACTCTCTAGTGGAAGGCAGACATATACCACCTCAGCCACGCTCTGTGCGTACTGAACAGTCACGGGGAAGCAACACCACAAGAAGGAAAACTGGCTGAAACAGATCTTGGGCACTGTTGCATGTGTTTTGCTGCACTCTTATTTTTTAACACCACAACCAAAACACTTACAGACAGGTCCCTTCTGTTTGAAGCCCAGAGGATAACGTGGTACTGAAGCATAAATAAAGAGTGCCACTAGCAAGGAGTAACTGGCAGCAGACAAAGCCCAAGCCAGCAAACTGTCACGATTGCTCTAGAGGGTTTATAAGCTTTATCAAATCTGTGCTAGCTAATTCACTTGCAGAAGTGTACTGATAACACTGCTTCTTTTTTCTCTTGCTTTTATTATGAACAGAAAGATAGACAGGTCCTAAGGACAGATCCTTTTCACAGCTCTGCTCTCTCCTGCCAGCACATGCCCTTCTACTTCTCACAGATTACCAGGTTAAACTACAGATGTCTTTGAGCCAGAAGCATTTATTGCAGTAAAAACCAATATATTTCCTAAAAAAAAGCTTCCCCCTCCTTTCTAACACTTACACTGTGGTTGAAATCAACATTTAAAAAAATATACAGTGCCAATCTGTTGTTCCTTCTCTCACTTAATTTGCAAGTGGCTGTTTTACACCACTCCCGATAAACATACTGAAGTTATCATTTTTATGTGTGGACAGCCGAAAAATAAATAAATAAATAGATAGATAGATAGATATAAAAAACAGGGTGGAGCATTTGGTTGTTCTCCTTTCCCTCCCCCACCCCCAAGTTTAGATGCAGTTTTTTGCATGTTGTTATAACAATGCTAGTTTATCAACAGCTATTGTTAAACAACAACTGCTATTAATCTAAATGACATAAATTAATACCACCTGCTGAAAATGCAAAGGAAGTTCAGTTTGCACTTTTAACTGCAGCTTTTGAAGTATCCAGGACAAGATGCAGGTAGATCCACGGATCCCTACAATTTTCTCGCTTCATACATATACTGCTCAAAATTATGCCTTTGGGGTGGAAAGGTTTTCAAAGGCAATGCCCAGCTGTGAGCTTGTTGCCTTGCACAGTCATTCTGGCTGCATTCCTCCTTATTTGGTTCATAATTTCTGAAGGTTTCCTCAAAGATTTCTGGTGATCCTCCCAAGGAGCTCTATGCACAGCGGCCTGTGGAAAACTGACAAAATACTGGGAAATTCTGCCAAATAATAAACAAACCAACCCAATAGTTGTTTTTCTAATATGTTTCCATGAATAAATGTGAAAGCACACTTGCTAATTTACTGCAGGTTTGTCTTTATGAAGTATTTTTAAAATAAAATACTTCACTCCTCCCCGCCTCTTTTTAATTTGTCCTGTCATTCAGCTTCTGTAACTAATTTGAAGAGAATTCTCTAATGTTTCACCACACTGCCAAAACATAGTTTTTGCTTGAATGTAATGCAGAACTACTTTAATTGCAGGGAACATTAAAAATCTACCCCATAACATGGGATTATTCCTTGTGCTAATTTGTAGAAGTCCAAACTGTTGGAAAGTAGATGTGACTGAATTCAGATTCCTGTTTCACACAGACACATGGGGAAAAAATTCTGCCTGAACTCTGTTTAACTCAAACATCCACAAAATAGCTCCAAGTTAAGTCCTAAACAAAATTTGGGTCAATATTTTTTACTAAGGAAATTCACTATACAGTTTTGAAGTCAACTGTCATGAAACAAACAAAACATTCATACAGCTCAACTTTGGGCACCTTGGTCAGTTGGTTTCTAGACTAGAGTGACTGGAGAGAGGGATCCTTTTCCAGATGATTCAGAATAGGAACTAAATGTAGATGCTCGGAGTTACTCTCTGCAGGAGCTGCTCTCACTGTTGACTACAGGTGGTGCTGGAGGAGATAACGAACCCATTCATATTTGAGTACTGATCTACACAAAAAAGCTTTTTATAATGAAACAGTAAAGAAATTTTGCCAGTTTACAAACTAGAAGCACAAGGATCATCAGGAAGTTTCTGTCAGCAATTTAAATCCTGTGATATTGTACCTGAAAAAAAAAAAAAAAAGGTCATCAGGATCTGCCTTTGGAAGACACAAAAATCAGTACCACAGTGTGAAGGCAAAGGTGCTGTCACTGAGTGATCACATCACTAAACAGAACTAAACTTTGTCACCTTAAGAAATGCAAACCTTAAGACATTTTAAGTTACTTATTTCAGGTGCACATGTAGGGAGCACTTAGGCTGTTGCCTTTGCTTTGACTTTTCTTCCTAAAGTCTCTGAAACATTTATTATTTTTAGAAGATATGACAGCTTTTTGGAGATTAGATACTTGCTGTAGCCTACCACATGCACTATGGAAATTCCAGAAAATAAATCCAAATGCGCTAATTTATAGTTAAAATGATGAAATTATGAATAATCTCTTTTTCTAACTGCCAGAAACTGAAAATATGGAAAAAAAAGTCTGATATTGTGCATGACGGGACACACATAAATTGTATTCTTTTTCACCTAAACCACTAATTATTTTACCTGTAAGAAAAATATCTCTTATTTTAACTGCTGGAAAATCAACAGGAAGTAAGAGCTGCTGCTACCTAACAGCCAAACCTAAACAATACAATAAAACTTTTACAGTACTTTTCACACTATAATGTCTCATGACTTTTACATAAAATGAAATACTAAATCACAAAACATTAATGAACTACCACTAGAAGAGATAGTTTAGTACTTTCAGTGCTTAAATTTAGAATTTCTAATAGCTGAAGATGACAAGATGCACAGTTGAAAAGAGGAATAATAGAAGACTAAAATTAGAGGCCTTAAAACTGCACTGTAGTTAGTTATATTAACAGACATACCGTGATTGTAGGCAATGGCTCAACAAGCTTTGACAAGGGAGTAACTTGGTTACTCTGACACTTTGAGAAAGGTAAACATCGAAAAATTAATGAGTACTTCACAAAACTTGGTTCAGTCTCTGGTTCAGAATGACATTACATGAAGCAAGGTAAGAAGTTAAAAAAGGGCAGTCTGATGTTTTAAAACCAAATGCTAATTTAATAAAATAGGAAGCATAATCAGAAATAGCATCATAATCGGCAAACTTGCATTATTCCTGGAGTTGTACAGGTATAAGGCTATTTCAAGAGCTTCTCAAGCAGGACTCCTCCATTCAAAGTTGTCAGGGAGACAGAAAAGTGCAAATTAAAATTCCAGTCAATTTAATGGCGTGTCAAAGGTTAGGGTCATTTTAAATATGAGTTAGCAAAAATTAGGTCCACAATTTAACTTTCATTCTGGATTTTAGTAGTTATGATGAATATCAAGACAAAAGAAAAAAACTGTAGAATAACATAACTGCTCAGTTGTCTACTGATTTTGGTCCTACCTCAAAGAAGAAAGTCTTTCTCCTCATGTTTACAACCCAATGCGCAAGACCACAAATACCTGCAGTAACCAAAGATGCATGATTACAGAAAAACAATTCTACATTAATGTCATTGATATTATCTGAAGAAAGACTCCTGTAAAATTTCCAAATCTGACTACAGAAGAGCTTATAGATGTAAGATATCATGGCATCTTTAATATAAATCTAAGGAATTCCACTGCTATCAGAAATTAAAAAGAAAATTAAATCAAAAGATTTAAGCAATTCAAGTGATCTCCATACAGAGAAAGAGAGGGGGTGTGAGGTGGGGGGGGGGTTGAATATGTACACATGCCTTCATGAGTCCATGAGTCAAGAGATCCAATAGCGTTCAAGTAAAAGCCAGCCAGAGTAAGCAGAGGGAGTGTCACCAGGGATTTCTGGTTTGAGTAGTCAAAGCACAGTGATGATTCTGAACTCCTAAGTGAAACCTGTCAGACATGGCATTGGAATTAAGATAGATCTTGAAAGGAGAGCATCATTTACTTCACAGATGATCTAGGAGACAATTCTTTCTTAGACGCCCACCCAAAGTAGATAACCATATGAGGAAAAAGAATTCCCGACGTTGTCCCACAAACAATAAGTCTATGCGTAGGGAAATACACCCACAGACAGCACATAAAAGTCCCCAACACCTCCTTCTCACGTGTATTTCTACTCTGTTCAAAGCTGTTCAAGTGAAGAGTATTTTCTATAAACCATGGGCCAAGATATGTTTAATAAAGAGAACTCGTTGAATTTAATATTAATCTTTCTCAGTTAAGAACCAAAAATACTCACTTTATAGGCCATCTGGGAACACTTCCCAATTCCAAATTTAGGGTCCAGTAACAAGTCCTACAAATAGCCTTCATGTGTGAACACTTACTTTTTCTGCATTGAATTTCACTGAACTGGAGCCAATATGACTTTACACATGAAGGAAGCTGAGTGGGGGATCAGAAACCTGGCATGGCTAAATGCCATAGTTAGAGGCTTCCAACCACTTTGCTTTGCACCTTTTCTCTACATAGTCTTCATCCACTATTGTGGGCGCTCATCTGTGGGATGGGGTGTGTGCGTGTGTTAAGAACTCTCTTTAAAAAACATCAAAGCTGAAAACCTTATGGTTTGAGGATTTGTTGAAAAACAAAATTTGGCTGCTAAAGTAAAGGCTATTAAAAAGATAAAAATAATCTAATGTATCATTTTTTTCCCATCCCACTACTGTATCAACTGTCAAACAGTCTTGAAAATAAAAATAAGAAATGTTTCATTTTTCTGTTTGCTTAGGAATAAAGTATCTTTGCATCAACTTAAAAAAAAAAAAAAAAAAAAAAAAAAAGACTAGGAATAATGCAAAAGTAAGTTAATTCCAGGGGAAGTTATACGGAACTCCTTTAAGGTGCACGAAACTTAAGACTTGACAAACTGAGACTTAACAATTAACCAAGTTTTTTCTTCTTTCTGAAGAAGAAAATTGTTTTGAATTGTGTACATATGAAGTTGTTTCTCTCCTCAGTGCAAGCCCCAAGTGTGTTTAATGGTTTTGCTAAATATGATTGAAAGAAAACCATGCCTGAGGGAAATGATCCTTTGCTGGATATGTATAAGGGTTGAAACAGCTTGGTCAATGAGTGACCATAGCATATGAATCTAAAACTAATCTCAAAGAGCCTGAGGGTACCCAAAGCTAACCTAGTCAAATAGTCATTTTTTTCATGTGCTCTGAGCTAAATACACTGTCTGTAAAAGACTCCCTGTACACCTCAAAGCAAGTGTTTTGTTTTTCTTACATTAAAAAAGAAAATCAAAGTTTTAAACAATATATTGTAGGGGGTGCATAACAGCAAACTATAAATAATTATGTAATAGAACAAGCAGTCTCTTAGCTGTTACTAAAATAAGACTCAGTTCTGTAAGTTCTTGAGAAAAAAAATCCATCTAAGCAAAACTAATTTCCATGAGACAGCTTCAGAGCTTAGATCTGTGGGATCAAATCCTTTGTTGCTGGCTATCCACAATTGGTTTATAATCCCCCCCAAAAATGAAGAAAAGCAGTTCCAAAAGATCATCACAGCTATTTTTCTGATCCATAAGTAATCAAAGTTCTAGGTTCAAATTTTTAAACAGTTTTCTTAATCTAATTGAGTCTTTGCATCCCCATTACTAATTGCCCCAGTCATGCAGAGAAGAAAAATTATATTTGAAAGACATGTTTTCAGCGTGATACAACTTTATGAATTTACCTGGGAATCCCACAGTAATTACTGTTGTGCTACAGTTCACCATGCCTTCAGTGATCAACTCTGTGTAGCAAAATAGTCTCTTCAGCCATCCAGAACTCCTCAGAGGGTTTTTTAACCTCATTCTTAGGACTCCATCATATTAATTTTATAGAAGGATTCAGAGGTGGAGAATTCCAGTTACCTTTCTCATGACCTCATATTAGAATTTCTATCCCATTTAGTTATAGGGTCTAGCCCTGGGATAACTGGGAAATTAATTCTACAGAAAATAAAAAACTGTACAAAAGGTTTTAATTAATAGCATGGATCACTTCCCCTTCTTCTGCCCACAATGAGGATCCATTTTTTTCTCTCACATCAGAGAGAAAGGGAGACCATATTAACTGAAGCCATAAAAATGATGTTCTGGTCAGATGTCTGCAGATAAATAGCAATGTAATTTCCAATGCCATCTCAGATCCACCCAGCTCAGAACATATGGGAGAGTGATCTGTCAGCCTGTGGCCCTGATTCACTACATTGAATACATGGGTCCACCACCAGTCAGCTCCAGCAAAACCAGAACCCTGCTCCTGACCTTGGGCCTCTTGTCTCAAACAAGAGAGATGGGTAAGGGACTGCTGCCCTCTTATCTCACCAGTGCAGACATCCTTTCTTTGAAGTTGCAGAATGCAAATTTTGCAGAATGCAAAACAGAAACCAATCTTCACAAAACTAAAATCTTTTTTTAAAAAAATCAATCTATATCACCTAAAACCTTAAGAAAAGTGTAGAACTGATTTTTTGAGTAAACTATGCTAATGAACAAGTCCAGTTACATTTCACAGTAAAGCTGCATGAGACAGAAGAACTGCTCCATAAACAAGGGCAAAGGATGGGGTGAGAAAATCACTGAAAAATATTAAGTCCCCTGAGCACCACGGGATGTGCAATTTTCATTGTGCTCTGAGACGTACTTGTGTGGCCTTGTTGCTTCTATTGATCACCAAAGGTCTTTCCTAATAGAGTTACAAGACATTTTCAGTTGCAGACTTAGAAACCTGTGGGAAATGGGATCCAATCATCTGGCTGCTATGTTTCTGTAAGGCCAGGTCTGTCTTGTTGCTGCTGCTCTGTTGGGCTTTAAACACAATACCAGCACATCTACGACTGAGAAGAAGGGAACAGAGATTGTGCTGGCACAGGTTATGATTTTCTGTGAAGCAAGAACCAAACCTTTCTGGTCATTTAAAAAGTTCACTTAATTTCCTTATTATTTTTCTTTGTTATAGAACAGCACTTCTGATTTCCAACAGGGCTGTGAGTGTAGGAGGAAAGTAGAAAGCATTAAGAGCTATTTTGTGCTCTTTTACCACACCAATAGGTACAGTAATGAATGAACAGAGAGCATTTTTTAATGTTATGCTGAGGCAGAAGGTACGGGAAATACTCACAGAAATCTCGGTGAAAATAAATATTACCTTGAGCAAGAAACCCAAGGCACGGGGAATCTTGCTAAGAATCTGTATTTGGGTTCTTACTTGCATCAAAATAAAAAAAAGGCATTTGTGTTTTGCATATCAGAGCTGCAATAAAAGATAATTAAAACAGAAGGGGAAAGTTTCATATTTGAAAAATTTCTACTGAAAACATTACGTACACAAGCCACCTAGCACAATCTAGGACTTACAAACTGAAGGTTGAAATAAAAAATAAACCACTTTCCTCATGTAATATTAGTAATGGCAATCTGTGTCATCTAAGATGCTCATCTATTTTTCAGGAAAAAAGTCCAGGTAAAATTCAAAGCAAAGTCTGATACAACAACTTCTGAAAAAAATATCTACTTATGCTCACATGACATGAAGTTTGTGGAGCACAACAACTTACAGGATCAGGTCCATCACTGCTTTCCTAAGACTTTTAAAAGAAGGACTCTTGTAGGTTCAGGACAGTTAGCTCAGGACTCCAGCATGAGAGCAGTATAACTGCCTTGAAAATGTGGGAGAAAGTAAAGGGACTCTGTTACATGCACAATTACGTTTACGGACTTACTAAAATTAAAAAAAAAACTTACCTCCATGAGGACTTCGTGAATATTTCGGGACTTCTTCCTACAACGGACTTACTAAAATTAAAAAAAAAAAATAATAGCAAAATGCTTCAAGGCAGGATTTCTCTTCTTGACGAGAACATGCCATTGGCCACGAGGACAAAATTCATCACTGAAAAGTAGTAAAGTGGATTTGTTTCCCTCCAGGTTTCTGTTCTGTCCCCTCCTGCGATGTACACCTTTCATCACATCAGTATGACAGTGCTGAGATTAGTGGCACCCTAAAACAGATGAAACACTTCCATGTTTGATTTCACCGTTGAGATTTCTTTACCTTTACAGTGTAGGCATAAATATTGTATCACGGTCTGGAGGCCCTTCCAGGAAACAACACAATGCATGCAAATTTATATGCCTAGAAGCTGAAAAGTGTACTTGATTACATCACTGTAACTAAATGATTATGCTGACTTCAGTGAAGTTCACTGAGACACTAGGAAATGGAGATTCTGCAGTATGCATTCCACTCTGCAAGAAATTACCTAAAGAGACTGCACAAGCAAGAGAGTGGAGAGAAAAAAAAAGCATCATTCCAAACTGAAAGAGAATGAAACACAGCACAAAAGTACATATGAACATTTAACAGCCCAAAGAGTATGATATGGTCCATGAAGACCTGCCCTCATAACCTCAGGAAATACAAATCAATCTGTGTTTCATCATCTGAAACTTGAACTTCTAGGTAGTAGCTCTTATGCTCTTCTCCCTGTCTTCTTCAAAAACTCCTCCTTGAACTGATTTACACTATTTGCTTCTACTGCTGACTTCGGCAGTTTGTTCCAGACCGTATTTCAACTACCCTTTGTGTAAAACTGTTCTATCTGAATATATCGGAGTCTCTAAATTCTGGTACACATATTGGAGTGGTTACAGAAGTAATTTTAGCGTGGCTGGCAGCTGGCCTAACTTGTGCTCTGATCTCTCATCCCCTCCCTCAACTGAACAGTTAATACTTTGCCATCAAAGTCAGGGCAGTTAGAGAGCCTCCTCCAGCCAAGTGCCTGGAGGGACACCGCTTGAACTTGTCACACATTGGCGTGACACTGTGCCAGAGCAGCCTTCCCAACTCTTAGAAGGGGAGCAAAGCAGTGAAGAGCAAAGAGTAAGCAAATAGAGAGGAGCAGGACTCTACATCTTACTATGTTAAACTATTTGATCCTATTCACAGACCTTTTATCTGTTTTCCTCAAAGGTTTTCATAGGTAACTGTTAATCAAAAAAAACCAGAACAACCCCCTCCCCCCAAAAAACCCCTCTAGCATAATATTTTACATGGTCATCCTGAAAACTTGAGAGAGTCATCTAGGGAGCAATAAGGAGCAATACAATATCATTCCATATTCAGAGTGAATAACCAACATTGAGAGCTATATTCATAGCAAATATTTGGCAAACTGTCCATGGGTCTAAAATACATTGACATAAATAATCTGTAAAATAAAGTTAAATATAGAGATTTCTGAAAACAGAACTTTATTATTTTCTTAAATTTTGAATGAAAAGGGCGACTAAATTTGTTGGAATCTCACCTGCAGCTGTAGGTTGGCAATTAAGTTGCTGGAAAGAAATGGGAGATTGAATAGCATCCTCCAGATCTTGAATAAACTGTCAGTTGATCTTAAAAGATAAATACAGGATTCTTAGATTTTACTTCTGAGGATCTGCATTTTCTAAAAGATTATTATTTGCAAGTGTCTTTTTAAATCCACTTCTATGCATGAACTAAGGTTAGGAAAGAGGCAGACAATCTATCAAGTGTGCTGTAACTTTTAAATGAAAGTGACATATTTTTCCCAGTCAGAACAACTTTCATCAGGAATATTTTTGGAAATTTAGAAAATCTCTTTGATGTCAGAAAAACTGCTTCTCACATTCTTTTGAAGCAGACAAAAGGTCAATGTTAATTGCAATATGTTGTAAATCATATAGATTACTTTCAAGAAAATATTTAAGGGAGATATCTTATATGTGACATTCATTCTTCGGCCAGCCAGACATGGATGATGTTTAATTTATAAAGAACTAAAAGGATAAAAGTCTCTTGCAAAATACAGAATTTAATGAAATTCTTCTGTTTTGTTACCAATTCACAGATATAATCTTTTCTTATTTATGGAGAGAAGTGTATTAATCATCACATGCAGAGTTGCAAATTCAGCAGAAACATAAATTATCAGCCCTAAAACTCAAATTCTTTCAAAGGATCTGTAAAGCTAAAAGTTTTGAATAGCATAGATAGAACAAATGGACAAGAAAAGATAATGCATCTTTTGAAACACAAACCTGCAAAGATGTTATGCTCAATTACTCTGACAAAAGATTTGGAAACCAACAATATGCCCTGTGGAATACCACTGCTAAACTAGAATGCTAAATCAAAAGCTCAAAGTTAAGCAAGAATAATATAACATAAACCACATTAAGTGCATGTCATCCTGAAAGCTAGAACCCACTTGGATATTTACTAAAAAACTATTTCTACTTTCACAGAAGGGGGGGGGGGGGGGGGAAAAAAAAAAAAAAAAGAGAGACAGAGCTCAGACCAAGTGCAAACACAATAAAAGTACCCCTCTGGACATCACATGGTGGAATCGTGGGACTGGGCAGGCTGCATCCCTGACTGCAAGTCCTCTGGTGACCATCCAGAGAATGAAAATGTTGGTTTACAGTCTAAATAAAGCTTCAGAGAACAGTCTTTTAAGCTTGTCTTTATAGACAACAAAAAACTTCACTAGAACCTGAGGCAGGCAAGGAGCTGCATTTGGAAGGTTTTTAGAAGACGGAGAAGTATAGTTTTGGCTGTCATGCCAGTGGCCAACAGAAGGCTACTGTGTACAAACGAGGACTTCTAGCAAGCTACTGGAAAAGTGTGCTGTGGGAACTTCAGAGATGCCATTTTGCAATGGTATTTTCCAGCCTGATGAAGGAAAACAGGCTTGTTTTATTTTCAAGGAATGCTTTCAGCCAAGGAGCAGGGTTCGCATGCAAGCAAAAGCTTCCATTGGCCAGAAGAAACAGGGATGCATTCAGCCACCTACTGTGGGATCAGGGCAGGGGAACTGTTGGGGAGAGATGGTTTCCAGACAGCTGACATTATCAGCAGTGCTCATCATCGCATTGCTGTAGATGTTTGGGAAGCCGCTGCGTTTGGGACACATCTACCCTGATGCTGATGTTGAGTAACAAGGATTGGAATGTGGGCTGTTTCTGAGGGACAGGAACGACGTTGCCAAAAAAGCACTAAGAATACGAGTCCAATTTAGGCCAGTCAGTTCTGATTATCTTCACTGAGATGGCAAGTCCACAATTTTGCCTGTACAGAAAAAAGGGATCATCTTTCTGAATTACAGGGGTAAGACATAGAGCTGCTGCAAATGCAGCTGGAGGAGGCTGGGGTCTGGAAGGGCCTCAGTACATAGTAGGTGGATATTAGAAATCTTGAGTTCCTGTACCATGACATAACTGACAGGGTTACATACAAGCAAAAGAACTAGGAAAATTTAGGTCAATTGTGGTATCATTTTAATTTACCTGGTTTAGATATTTCCTCTGAATATCCAAGATCTGTGCCCTAGACAACGGAGGTGCCATGGGATCAGCTTTGCTACACTTGTTCTCCAGACAGTTATGTCAGTCAGCAGGGGATCATTATTCATCTGGAAAAGGATGAATTCGTTGATTGATGTTAAAAGCTGATAGGGAATTTGAAAGGACAACAAACAAGGCAAAATACAGAGCACACAACTGTGGTTTTAAAGTTAATGGGTTTTTCCCGTCAGGTAATGCTGTATATGAAATAATAATGGTGCTAACTAAAACATTAGTTACTACTTGATGATGACACTTTATGTCTTTCTGTAAACCTCTTATTGATGCTAGCAGAATCTCCTGTGAATAAGGGAGAATAATGTCCTACACTAATATCTGGCATATGTAATGTGTTTATATAATCTGGTCCTCTCCACAGAATTAAGTTGATCTGTCTGGTTTGGAGTGTGTACTACTGGATACTCATGCTCCTTGTGTGTGCTTTTATTTCTTGAACATGCAGCTTGTACTGTTTTCTGGTATCTTAGCTGCCTATTGAATGTGAGTAAGAACAAAGACTTTAATAATGGCAGTCTACTAACAATCACTGTTGCCAGACTAGGGCTGTGTTAATGTGGGATGCAAACAGGAATGCATCCTTCAATTTATGAACAGCAAACTTCAAATTGACAGGTAGCTTTTAGACAAATTTCCCTTCTAAATTATTAAGTAAAAGAGAAAAAAAGACTAAGAAATTAGAGACAGTTACTGAATCACTCCAGTGAACAGTATTGATTGACAAATCCAGCCCCAAAAATCAGAATTAAAATTAACTGCACATACTGCATCAATCAGATACATCACCGAGTTTGAAAGTACGGCATGAAAGATGAACAAATGCTATGAAAGATAAAGGCAAAATGTAATTATAATATAAAAATATTTGCAAGTTACGTTTTATACAAGAGTAACACATCCTTGCAAGTTTGAAAACTTTGCATCACTCAGAGGGAGTAATTACTTACCTTAAAATTTTTTCAAAAGGTTCTAATGCAAGGGATATGACTATGAATCAAAATAAAATTAAAAGGGTTTATAGCAACTTATTCAAAGCAATACAATTTTATTTCACTGAAGAGATTTATTTACATAGTGAGATTAAAAATATCTGAGATTTATTCACCCACTCTACGAACATGAATTTCCTAGGTTTTCAACCTTCAATGCAATAACCTTTACCCTGGTTTGAGATAAGACTATGTCAACATTTATAAAGTAGGGTCTTTGTAGCTGTTTAAACCACTTCCTCCTTCTGTGTTAAATGATAACTTTTATTCCTTTAAAGCCTCTTTCCTTTAATGCAGCATTTTCATCGTTTTTCTCCTCTTCCATAGTTCTACCTCTAGATCTAGAGCAATTCCAGGAAACTTTCCCAAAAGATTCCTCTAAGGAAAACAAGAATATTTCTCTGGAAGCACACTGAGGACTAAAAGGTTTGTCTGGAGGAAAATTAGTGGTAGCACCAGTGGTAGTGCCTGGTGACTTAAAATACTCACAGCTTTACTTTCTCTGCTAATGCAAAATAGGGTGCATTCATCCAAGGAAGAGTGCTAGCAAAGGACAAATTCTCTATACTCATATGCATACGGAGTAATGCATTTTCTTTGCTGGCTTCTGTCATTAGAACTGTCTTCTTGGAATTAATAATCAGACACAGTAAAATCACAATCTTAAATAGCCATCTAATTTACTGCCTATCTTTCAATTAACTTCATTTTTCCAGACTTTGACCCCACAAACTTTCTGAATTTTACCTTAAGAGTAGCCCTAGAAGCTTTATTTCTTTTCAGCGTTCAAAGTCTCACATTTGTTGTTCCTTCTTCTCCTTTCCTTAAAGTACATTACCAATAAGTTACAAAGAGGCCAGAGACAGCTAGATCAGAGTAATACAGAAAGGACTCATGTAATGTTTTGACACATTTTTAGAATTTTACAGTTGCCCAGGACTGGTAGGCTGTTGAGCTGTGCTCAGTGCACTTCTACAAATGAAACAGGCATCCAAAACACAGAAAGAACACCTTATTCTTCACAGTGCATCTTATACACTGTGGCAGTTTCCCTCTAAAAACGTAAGAGGAAGAATTATTAGCAGGGCACTGAAGGGACATGCTCAGTTAGTTAACAAACAAGGCACACTGACTGTGTTAGGCCATGCCATACATGGATACCTGCTTCCCACATCTCCATAATCACAATGACAAGGAGCAGGACTTCTGCTTGCTATGAACTTTCTGGATCATTGGAGATCAGAGTCTTGCTGCACAGATTCTGCCAATGTGTGTTCAGGGACTTTTAAAAATCAGAACAAGCAGTGGAATGAGCACCTGACATAGGAAGCAAGTCCAAGCACCCAGGCTGCACAGTACTTATGACAAAGGTACAAGTAATCAATAACTAAACTCCTTATACTTTACTGTTGTGCAAAACAAGTGAATCTAGTAACTAACACTGCTGATATAATGGTGGCCAAAGGAGAGCTAGACTTGTTAAGAACTTGACAGAGGTTTCCTCTTTGATAATTTGTTTAAACTTCTTGCTCATCCTATTTTATCTCCTCTCAAACCAAGCTCTTGTGATGTACCAAACAAAGAAAACGTGTCACAAAGGTGCCCAACTACAGCCTCGGGCACCATGCGGCCAGGTAGGACACAGCATTTGGTCTTTGTCCCATTCCCATTGACCCTTTGTATCCAGGGCAATAGGAGCATCAGGGACAACCAGGATCATTACTCTGCTCTCAGGTGCTCTTTTTCTCTGCCACCTTATTCTGTCACCTGCTTGTGCAGAACTAATAGACTGTGCACAAATATTACGTGTGCCACATGTACTGTGTAAATCTGCTGCTCTTGTATGGATCTAACACAGCTGTCCTTCACCAGCTCAGTACTTTGTATCTAAGGGTGTACAATGAAAGAATGGTGTTTCCAAAATATACTGGATTTTGAAAGTGCTGATCAGCTGTCCTGAGCATGCCCTACATTACCAGGTATTGCTGGGGGTACTGTGTATGAAATAACGGATCTAATGAATACACAATAAGCTTTTCTGCAACAGGTGAGGGACAACAGGGTGTGGCAATACCTTGAGATCAGAAGAAGGTAAATGGCCCAGTTAGCAATAAAGGTTGACCATTACTGTCCAAATAATTCAATTTGCAATACTGCAAATCTACTACTGCAGAATATAATATCATCATGACTGCATCTATCCTAACCCACTGATGACCTCAGGGAATTTTCAAGAATATTACTTCTATTTTCTGTCCTTTCATCCCTAATGTATACAGGCAGCCTCAGCTATGTCTGCAACAAGAGAAGCCATTATGTCTCAAGAAAAAAATGACCACTCCCATTATCTGAATGCCAAATTTCACATATTCAGTTCACCAATATCCCACACTAGCCTTTCAGCTAAGCTACTAAATGAGATGGGCTCAGATCTCTAAAATTACTAGGATAGAAGCAACGTTTTTGTCAACCGCAGCATGAAACCATAGCAAAAAAACATAGCTGACATGCTAAAATTTGAAATACTGCCATTATATTTAAGGTGTTTCTAAGAAAGAATATTACATTTATTATTGTGAATAAATTCACAGATTTACCATGCATCAGACATTAGGCTTAATTCTTCTGTATAAAATAAATATAGCTGGAGTATAAGATTATGACTTCACTATTATTTTGTAAAACCACTTAATGTAAATAGAGATGCTTATTCACCTGATACTATAAAACTGAAAACAGAACCATCAAATTACTGTACCACACAAGCATATTGTACATGAAGAAAACATAGGTAGACTTTCTTGTGAAACTGCTGGTTTTTATCACTGCTTAATGATTTGTTGCACTATTTATAGGATAAATAATAAATCTAACATGATTCATCATATTAGCCAATAAATCATGAGACAAATCATTAGGCAGAGTGATAAAATCAAGTGTTTTAGAAATAAGTTAATCTATGATGCCAATGCCTAATCTAAACAGTTGCTTAAAAGCCCTATTTACTAATCATTTTTACATAAAGACAGACTGATGATTATGTAGATTAAATGTGTATTTATTCCTATAAGCAGCAGATAATCACATTCTGTGCTGGTCTGTTTAGAAAGTTAAAAAAAAAAAGATTAAAAAATCCACTGTGAAAAAATGTTATTTTGATTGTATCTGTATGTTTATGAAAGTCTGCCTTAGATTTTGGTGAAGAAATAGTTAATTAAAAGCATGCTGCAAGGTTGCTGGACAGATATTATCTCAGCTATGAATTCCATAATTTCCTAATTAACAATTTCATTAAGATGTGATGGCTGGTTCTAATGCTTCTTCATTCTTCAGGCTGAATATAACCCTGTAGTCTTTCTCATTTGTGACAACTGTGTTTATAGCTCCTCTACCCATAGAGCTTCATGGCACTTTGAATTATGCTCAAGAGTATATGGGCATCACGTCACATTTGTGTGCCTGATATCATACATGACTAGCTGCGCTCCAGCCAGGGTCCTTAATGTACATTCTACAGATGGACTACCCTCTGAATGCTTAGCCAGATATTAAGTTAAATCTTTTTGGAGTCAAGCTTGTTTCACATCAGTTATACAAACATATTGGCTCCTTTAAAAGGACAAATGCACTGAGAGCAAGACAAGGAATCTAGGTCGGAAATCTAGGAAAATCATTTTAAATTTTAGTTTAGCCTTTAAATTCAAATTCTCTTCTTTGGGAATTATTTTTATCTGTGAAGGGTTTGTCATTGACTTTATACCAAAGAGAAGTAGCTGAGCAATATTTATGAAGAAGTAGGTAAGCAGCACAGTTGGCTTAACTGTGAAAGAAACATAAACAGCAAGGCAACCTCCTTCCCTCTCCCTTTCTGTTTTGTATTAAAGTGCAACAAACTTGACAAGATAGTGACAAACCAACATGATGTTTTTTAGTTCAGGATTTTTCCTCAAAAAGGAAAAAAAAAGTTAACGTTTGTATGCCACTGCCTGTCTATCTATCACATTAGGACTATGCCATATGTACAGTACCTTCTTGATACAGCTAATCAGTGAGGTATTTTCCTCTAACTGGAAGAATATGTTTGAGTAACAAAAGCATCTGTAATTAGGGCTGTGACCAACTGTTTACTTGTCACACCGAGTCAGGTGAACAAACCCTCCAGCTCACAAAGTACCTTGGGGAAGGGAAAAGGAGGGGCAAGCCTGGTGCTGGGAGGGGGGCTATGTCAGAGAGGCTGAAGGGAGCAGAGGGGATATTGTTGGGTTTGTTGTTTTCTTGCTTTTTATCTTGATCCGTACAGCATGTTTTGTAAAACATGTCTGAGAGACGACCAGAGAAGCAATAGCAATTTGATGCGTTATGCAGTATAGGTGGGGATCATTTGTTTGTACCTTTGTTTGGTTTATAATGTGCAGACATTCCATACATATAAAATGTATTAACCAGGAGCACACCAGAATCATATGCCTGCAATCCCTGTTAGTCTTTTAGAACCTGCTTATCTTTCACTTCACTTTTTTCTGATGACACTTAAGGTCAGATTTTTAAAGGTACTTAGATGCCTCATGGTATTGAAATCAATGGGAGCTAGGTGCTTAAACATCTTTGAAGAACTAGCCCTTTAATGTTTATTAACAATGCCTCAGATGAGGGTACATCCCAGAAAACATAATAATTGCCTTCCTTTATTAACTGTGGTGTGTCGAGATAAGATAGAATCAAGTCCTCAGACTCATCTCCTCTCAATGATTTCCTAAATGAGATCAGTTCCCACTTACATCCTGAATGACCAAGGGTGACTAAATCAGAGCAATGAAGTACATTTATGTCCTTGAAACTCAAATCATCTTGCAGACACTTCGCCCAGTGTTGCTGATTCGCATATTATCAAGTCTCAAAGTGTTTGGTGTTTTTCTTCAACACTCGGCTATAATCATTTTAACTACAGGAGAATATCTCATTTTTCTCTAAGTAAAAATGAAGCTTTTTTTTTTTTTTTTTCTTTGGGAGCTTAGACTCTCACATACTAACTATGGAACTACAGATAAAACAGGATTATTTCCTTGTATTTTTGCCCTCATGCTTTTAGTCTTGCGGATTCACATATACCTAGTTCATCAATGTGTGGCACAAAGCAGAGGGGCCTACAAGTCAGCCATGAGGTGCAGAATACATTTAGTATCTTTCCACAGAAAAATTAAAAAGTCAGGAAAAATCAATTCTAATAGAGACTTTTGGATGACTGGTAGGGAGAATTAAGGAGAAAGGGAGAGATTGTTTTCCCGATAGGCCTTCAGCATGAATGGAGAATCTTTTCACCTATTAGAATGAGCTTTGGATCAAGCCCTGGGCTGAACCTCCTAAGGCTCAAGCTAGCATATCCCAGCATTTCCCCTTGTTCCTGGAGAGGCACATTTCCATCAGTGCTCACTTCTACCTTCTGCTTAACTAGGGACAGTCTTGCTTACTGTATTATTGATGGTAACCTTTCTCCATTTTTGTCTCCTACAACCTTAGCAGTTATATGTTCTCTTCTAGAAAATCTCTACTGAGTTATATGTACCTTGTATACCAACCAAGAGCTGTCCATGCTTTCAAGAGAAAGATAGAGTGGTGCCTTTAAAGTAATTTAAATTTTTTTTTTTTTTTTTTTTTTTTTTTGCTGTTGTGTTTCTCTTTTTCATTTCTGTCTCTCCATTTTACTTTTCCTTCTCGCTGAACATTTTTCTCTCCAGCTTCCTTCCATTTTTTCATATTTCTTTCTTCCATTCATTTCTCTCCAGCTCTCCCCACACATTTCTGTCTTTCATTCTCTTTCAGTTCTGCCTTTCATTTTCTCTCCTGCAAACTAGTAGATCAACATTAGACACAGCAAGTGGCAATCACCACAGGTAAGATGGATACCTAAAATTTAAGTCGCTATATCAAATCCATGTTCAAATCCATTTGAAAATGTGATTGATGAGAAACTGTAAGGGTTTCTCTACTCTCCTGAAGCATCTTCTCATTCTTCTTTCTGCTATCCCCATGCACTCTCTTCCTCTCACAGGGAAGATGCCAGAGGGAACAGAAATAAGCTGCCAGTAGCATATCATCCAACTGCTCCAGATACCTGACCAGATAGTTTCACATTAGGATCAGCAATGAGGGCTTGACCCAGAGTGTTTCTGCTCATTCCCTCCTCTCCCTCCCAACTCGGCTGGTGTCCTACAAAAGAACTCTCATATATGACAATAGCTCTGTTCCTTTACCTTGATTTTTTTATCTGCCCATAGTGATGGACCACCACTTTCAGCAGTGAGCATTATATACTAATACACCATGAGAGGCATTTAAAGCATTAACAACTGTCAGAACAGTGAAGGTTTTGAGTTCAGATTTAACTCACTGCAAGAGACCCTCTCAACTTTTCACACCACTTGCCTGTAACCTCCAATGCAACATGTTTTGGTAGTTTTTTATGTTTGGTTTTAGCCTAATTTTCTTTCCTCTTTGTAAATCTTATTCTGATTTCCTGGAAGTCTCACTCTGCACCTAGGATATGTGAAACATGGGGATTATTTTTTAATCAGTCCAGAACTGCTATGGAGAAGAATTGGATTCATGTTCCTTTTCTGCAGAAGTGAGTGACTCCTGGTCACACCACCTCTCCAGAGTAACTGTTTCTAAAGCCTGCTAAATAAATTTTAACATTCTTCCATGTAATAACAGCATAAAGCACAACCCTTGTGTGGATTTAATTAGAGCCATGCAATCTACATAAAGCACACAGAACAGCACTGCATTGGGCGAAATTCACTCATTATCTCAATAAACTCAGGACTGAGTGGACAGACACTTCTTAAAAATTGAATTTTTGAGGTATTATGATCAGTGAAACTATCCCAACAGTCATTCACAGGTAAAATTATAATGTTCCAAATACCTACCCTATCCAAATGTCTGTTAAGTCAAGAAACACTCTGCATCCATTTATATGCAAGACTGGGGCTATTCCATACATTAGCATCAATATAGTTTTTTTTCCTGCCACTATTCAACACAGATATTTTCAAAGATAATCAGGTCATGTGGGAACTGCATGGCTAAAAAACTGAGTAGCACTGAAACTGTATTTCTGTAAGTTTTTGTATATCTAGATTTTAGGGTCAGGGATTAAGGGGCTCTTATCTAAAACATCCAAAATTATTTCTAAAGTAGTACTGCAAAAACATTTTACAGTTAATTACTCTTTAAAACATATCTTAAACAGAAACATATCGCCATATTTTCTGTGGGCTTGAAAGCTTATGTTAAGTTTCCAAATAAGTCAATTCTATAAAGATAACATCTTTTTGAAAAAAAAAAAAAAACCAAAAAAACAAACAACCAAAAAAAACCCAACTGTTGCAAGCTAAAACTGTACATAACAAATAAGCCTTAATTAAAATTTAAATTGAAATCTGTATTGGCCAATCACTCCTGATCAGGAAATATTTTAAGGCAAGGTTTTCAAAAGCTCTCTGGTCAAATATTTAGGTACGCAGTACCTATAATTAGGTTAAAAATGTCAAAGTCTTCCATCCACCAAAGTATAAGCAGGATTCACTTAAAGTGCTTGCTGTCCATCTGTTCCTGTTGCGACACTGACAGCTGAATTTCTACACAGGCTTAGCACCCAAAATGCTGAAGTCCTCTGGGAATCTGGATGTGTTTTGACAAACAGTATTTGAGCACAAGTAGAATCTTTGTTGTTTCAAAATCTAGTTCCAGCTGTGGATGATGGACTATGCTGAAAATCTGTCCTGTAACCATTAGCATTACAGTGCCACGTTTCTATTCCTTTACACAGTTGTTCTGAGGGATGCTGTAGCACACTAAGATAAAAACTGTAGGTTTTTGTTTAATTTGCACACAACTATTTTTCTGATTATGTTAGATATATGACAAGTAGTCTACATACAGAGACACTCA
>NW_010290605.1:243510-257780 GCF_000700745.2 Antrostomus carolinensis | reverse complement strand
ATAAATAAGTTGACAGTGTCCACTGAAGACTATGTTTGCTCTCAAAAGCAGATGTTTTTGCTCTATTTCTCAACAAGATTTTAAAAGACATTTTACTCATTACTCTGGCCTTAAAATCTCATTAAGTATTTTTCCTTTCTTTGAAATAACTACTGTCTGGAACTATCCCACAAACCAGACTAACTTTATAAAGAATCTAAACAAACCCCTTAATGTGCTGAAAGCTCTAACCCCAAACAGATGGGATGCCATTACTAAAAGGCAGGTCTTTAAAATCTATCATCATTATAAAAAGCTTGGACATTGTTAAACCTGGGATGCTGTGTGCCCAGCTGGATTAATTAATACCCACTACTCATTGACCTTACACTGTGAATGTGGACAGTCATTCCCCCAAAGACAGATGATTCTCTCACTTGCCTTACATTGATGGTGCATACAAAGCTTTTTGGTGCAAAGGGAGGAAAACTTAAGTGTACAATCCCACTCATGTGATGTTTTCTTCTACATTAAAGCAAATTTCATAGTGTACTCCAAAACCTTGCATCACTAAGATGTCAGTGTAAAATACAGAACAACAACCTGTCAATTACATCCAGTTGCTCAAAAATTTACCAGATTCTCCACAGATGTACCTGCAGGCAACTCTGCTGGCATCATCAAAATTCAGAGATATGATAACTCTACTTTAGTGCAAATTATGACCAGTATTTTACAAAACATGCAACTGTTCACACATACTTTGTATTCCTGTTATGTTCAAGTACTATTACACAGTTTACTGTATTTGTTGTGTTAGACAAGGAATAATATGTTCAACTTCTTACCCCATGGAGTCTTTACAGTGCTGTTCTTCAGTAAACTCTAGTCATTATCTAGCAGCACACACTGAAGGGTGAAAAAGGAACCTATCCAAGTCAAACTGCAGGAGATACATAAGTTGGAATCAGACCAGGACACCAGGACTAATTTCCACTATACTGAATACATGAGGACTTGAATGACCACAAATGGTCAAAATCCCAGTGTCATGTCTTATCCAGCTGAATGTTGACAGCTCCAGCAAAGCCATCCATTAACACTATGCTCATGAACTCAGTATTGACTCTGAAGCCAGAGTACTGCCCACAAGAAAAAGGAAAGGAAAAGCTGTGTTTTCTTTTGTTGCCTTTCTGAAGCAGTGATTTATTTCCTATGACCCTGAACTTGAAATAACAGGCTAAACAGATATGCTACGAACAAAGGCATTGAACCAGAAAAGAACTTGAGCACATGGTTAATTTTAAGTATTGTAGCAGCTACATTGAACTTGGGGAGGAAAAAAAACAGAACCAAAACACCAAAAAAACCAAACAACAAATAGGTGTGGCTATGGTAGAAAGCATATAAATGCTACTTATTTTATTTATACTTCCCCAGCTTCCACTCATATATGGCTCAGGGATTTTCTGATCCAGAGCTGGCATGTTTTTATTTAATAGCCTTGGATGGGTTCTCCTTCCACAAGCTTATTTGGTTCATTTTTTAATCTATATCAAATTTCAGCATCCTTAACAGCCTCTGAAACGGAGTTCCATGACTTACTTAATATCTCAGTGTGAATAAATAAATAAATACATATATATATTCATTTGTTTTGAACTGCCCTATTAGTTTCATTTGATGGTCAGTTCTGACATGTGAAGAGGGTACAGTCATTTTCCACTTACATTTTTCATGTCATCCCCAGTCCTGTAGATCTCTGTCAAATTCTCTGACAGTTGATTCTTCTTCAGGCTGAAGATAGTAATATTTTTTCATCACATGGAAGCTGCTTCATAAGTCTAATCACCTTTATCACTCTTCACGTATCCACTCTGAAACAGGTGCATGAGAATTACTCATAGCACTGAAGAAGCAGAGTGTACTGGGGCTCTACAGAGTCAAGTCTTCCAATTTGTCTTCTATTTCTTTCCTAATAATTCCTAACTCAGATATGTTTTTTTTCCAACTACTGTTGGGCACTAGCTGACAAATTCAACTGGAGTAAATGGAATTGGGAATTAACTTAACTTATTTAACAAAGTACACTGACAGATACCCATAACAATTTGTTATTGAACAAAGTACATTGTCAGATCCCCATAACAACTAATATTGATGAAATCAACACATGAGAGAGAGCCATAATATCTGAGATACTTCTGGTTCCATTACAAGACACTGCCTGATATTTGTGATTTTCAACCTCTCCAGCTTGGCTTTCGAGACATTATTGCCTTTGGCACAGGCAGCATGACATAAAATTCTTATATTTGTCCACAGATGAGTTGCCAATTAGTTCTTTCTGCATTTTCTGTAGCCAATAAACAGTAGCTCGAAAGTATTTGTCTCTCCCAGAAAAGCTTGTTGAGAGTCAAGTTTGCTCTTACCTAGAGAAGCTGGGACTAAAACTAATTACCATGGACAAAAGCAAAACCTTTGAGGACCTTGATGTAATTAAAATAAGTCCATCCCCTCTCCAGACAAATACACAAAATCTCAAGCAACGGCTGATTTAACTTAAGAACTCAAAAGATCAGAGAAATTCTGAAACTGATTGGAAACTCACCAAGGGGCTTGATCTCCATTTCACTTTTCTAGGTTCTAGTTTTTCCCACCAGCAGGGAAAAACACCAGAAGCAACGGAAATTGTACAAAAAGCCCTGACACTTAGTTCACAGCTTCTTATGTCTCTATTAGTAATGCAGTTCTACCAACTGAACTGCAGCATTGTCTATGATTGCCTAACCCATTATTACAGCTAAGATCTCAAATATTCTTCAAATCACCTGGGAGAGAAATAAGGTTATACATGTGTTACAGAGAACACAATCTGAATACAACAGAACTAGTTCTATACCCACCAATGTCAAAATAATCTGTAAAATCTTTATAGCTGGAAGGAGTTTCTGAGAAGGAAAGAATAAAGATCACATTAGGTTCCTCGAATTCAAGATTGGATATTAAGCATTGAAGAAAAAATATCTGCGAGCTAAATAAAAAGATTCAGAATTCAACAAGACAAAGAAAAAAATTGGCAACAAGGCTTTCCGTGATCCAAATCATGAAATAATGAAAAAATAGTGTTCTAATAATTAATAAAAATAATTTATTCAATGAATTACAATCATTTTTTATTTTTATTTTTCAGATTCATTTGTAGTCCACAAGCACTTGCTTGTCAGCAGCATGCAAAGACCAATTAAGAATGGGTAGAGAAAGAGGCAGCAGGTCTTTTAAAGCCTCATGAAGATAACACCCATATTTTGGAGCTGAATCCCATTTGGAAGTTATTTGCAAGAATAAAGGTAAAGAATAGATATTCCATATATATATATATATATATATATAAACATTTACAGAATATTAAGATATAGACATAAAATAAAAAAACAAAAAGGCTGGCAGTCTTGAGGACAGATGGTTGGCTCCTACATTTTTGCCAGGATATGGCTTCCTCTCTTCGATTTTGACTGGATTTGTCAAGTTCTCATTATATATGGATATGAAATTATTTCATCCAATCATATGACCCAAACTATGCTCCTAATAAGGAAAAATTACATTAAAATAACTACAAACTATTCTTTCTAGAAAACTTTATGCGTCTCTACATGTATTTTCTGAAATGTAAAAGAAAGTCAGAGGAGTAGGGTGGGGATGTGTATTTCTATATATGCATAATATATGCATTACACTCAGTCTTGTTTTGAAAAGCATCAAATTACAATAGAAATAAAAAAAAATGTAAGTAAAAAATAATATAAAATTATTCCAAAGACAAAACACATCATGTAGTTTTAGTAATAAATTGGAAATAACATGACATCTGAAAAATAGTATAATTCCTTGGGCTCCCACTAGTTCCACTGACAGCCTCTCCTATTCATTATGTAGAAATCTAGCTAGCAAGTACTATTTTCTTTTCTTCGTGCTACATAAGAGCAGCAACTACAGAAGTCCTCAAAACGGACCTCATCCTTCTCGCACAGTTAAATTGTTTTGTATCTCAGCAGAAACATATTTAGTCAACAATAAGGCAGTTTTGAAAATTCTGCAAAGAAACATCTTATTGGAAAACAAATAAATTACTTTGGTGTAGGAGATACCACAGGGGAACTTAAAGGTGTAAGTTTTTCTGAAGTTAAGTTACAAAAATTACTGAAAGGCATGAGTATGTAGTTAGCATTAATTCTTTCCGTGTGAATTTTGTCCATATTGTATCAGGAAACCAAATGCTAGGATTTTTTAATTCTGCATTTTACTGCCCTTCTGAATGCATTCTTCATATTCGATTGCGCCATCTGGTTGGCAATTTGCCTATATGTCCTTCCTGCTTTCTCAGAAACCAAGTGTGGATGTGCTTAGGAAAGAAATGGGAGACATTGCCACTCAAAGAGTTGCCTGCCTGCACTCTTTTAATTCTGCTCCCATTCTTGCCCCTTTTCTTCTGTTCTGTCATCATGTTTCTTACTTCTGAGCATCCCTGTGGCCATGTACCGGGTCATTTTCAGTAGCGGTGATATCAAATGTTTAAATTTCAAATAGCTTTTTAAAGAAACACTTCCATGTATTCCCTCCACAAATTAAGGAGGTTTGGGGTCGGTTTATGGTTGTTTTATCTAAGGTGCATTGCACCACTGTATTTGAATACATGTTGGTGTATCCAGACAGCTTCTTCTAACCCTCTCTTTCTATCCCTTTTTAAACTACATGTGTTTTCTAATAAGTCCATGTTTTAGGAACTTATTTTCCATACATCTTTAATTTTCATGTTATTTAGGTCTTGTCTCAGAAACACAACCATTCAATATAAGGATAACATACTGATAATGCAACCAGACATTTTTTTTTTCTTTCTTTTTTTTTTTTTTTTTTCATCTATTTATATAATAAAAAGATATCAACAAAATAGTGGTACTGTTTCCACTAGAGCATTCCCTTTAACCACGAGACATCATAGGAGATGGAGCACCTTTTCACAGTTAGTAGCAATGCCCTTCAGTGCTGGAGGGCTTTGTACAAACTTAGGACCTCATATTAGGACTACATGTACATGAATTTAATCTAGCTCACAGTTCATAGCCCTCTCTACAACAAACCTAGAGAGAGCCCATGTAACATTTTCCCTTGTCTTGGGCTTGCCATATTAAAGGCAATAACATTTTGAAAGTATATCCAAGACAAATGGGAAAGTATACCAAAGACTCCCACCTACTTAGAGAGTAAAATGTAATTGGGAGCATGAAAGGTACAGCATGTACATATTTGTTGCCATCTGTGTAGGTCATATATGGGCCATACATGGGCAAACAACCCTTTTCTTCCAGCAGAGATTAAGAGCACTGGAAGACTTTGCTCCCAGAAACCACAAATGTTAGAAAACACTGCTGATTAATGTATTTGTGAAGATTCAGATGCACAGATTTTGCTGAAATATCTGTGTTTTCTTACCCTACGCATCTGGAGAAGACTTCTCTAGACTAGCAAGAAGCTGTTTAAAGGCTTAAGGTTAAATCCATAAGAAGTCTTAGATAGGAGACAAGCACTAATACAAAATTCAGATCCCTTAGAATCTCAGTTCAGTTAGCACCTAATCCCATAGTTTATGAGCTATGACTGCCAACGTCATAGCCATCAATGGTTCTTTCATAGAGAGCTCCTTACATACCTAAAGGCTTACTTGTGGGCATGCCTAGCAGCACTCACTCCTCACAGTGCTGATAAACGCAATGCTCAGATCAGACCTTAATCCTTGTTGGATTCACAATTATTCCTCTGCCTACCACACTGCCTGCAATAGATCTTCATCATCTGTGTAATTAAGTTCCTTACAAAATACAGAATTGGAAGACAAGACGGTAGCATACTGTTGTGTTTTGAGTGCCTGCAAAAGACATCTGAGATATTCTTACCTTAGTGACTAACTAGTACCAACTGTTCATTTTGTATACATTGATCAACACACCATCCTTCTCCCTATGGCCTCAATTTCTTTCCACCTTCTCTTAAATATTGCAATAAAAATTACAGCCCACTAGTCATAAATAGAACCTATTCATTCTGTTTAGATAACTGGAAGAACACGGTGCTCTGTAAGCAGTGCAATTTATGAAGCTGGCTTCAGTATGCATAGGGAAATCCCTGAGACTCGTACACCTCAGCAAAACTAGCTTTTTTCCCTTTTCTCACAAACGTCTCCTTTGACCTCAACTTTACACATAATACTTTTACGTCTCTGCACATCTCTGATCTCCCTGCTCTCCCATAGAACCAAACTCTGCCATTATTCTCTAACTCCAGGCTGGCTCAGAGGCAATATCTTCTCATTTCAGAACTATTTATGATTTCATTGGGCGCCACAATGTTTGCCGAGTATTTTTCTAAATGGCTTTTTGTTACCCTGACATAAATAATCATGACAATTGAAAATTTTTTGTGGGAAATGCTCCTGGTTTTCTATTAAGAGGCCTTTGGTTATGCCAAAGCAGTGCAACTGGCAACAACTAGTATATTGAACACTGTTTTGTACAGTTATGCTTGTGAAAGCTCTTGCAATACTGAAAGAACATAAGTATATTCAACAGGATGCAATATATGTATTTATATACACAGAGATTATAAAATAAATGTAGAGAATCCTTAAAAACATTCTGAGTACAAAACAACAGCTTTCAGCATTAAAAACACAAGTATTTACCATAGTTAAGAAATCCGTAGTGTCTTAAATAGAACCATTATTCTACATTCCAACTATTGAGACATACTGCAGCATCCAATATGCCAGAGCACTGTAACTGTTACTAAACGATGACTTTTTAATGGGAAACCCTGTGCATGTTAAAAATATGATACTCTCCCTAATCCTATGTAACTAAAGATATCTTATGCAGATCATGATTTAGAAACCTCTGAAAAACAGATGTGCCAAGCAACCTACTAAAAGCAAGCATATATTGAATTTATTTATTAATTTATACAGTGCCCATCTCAAAGCAGAGTCTGGAATCCTGTACAGAATAAACAAAAATTAAACCAAACTGGGCTCAGAGCCAAAAGAAATCAACCATACCAATAAAATTGGGGGAGGGGGAAAGAAAACTATTCCAGACAGATATATACATGTGTCCATATACTGTGCAACCTTAGTGGACACATCACAATATCAATACTTGAAGTACCAGAATTACAATTTATAGCAAGGATAGAAATATTTGAGGGAAAAAAAGAGAGTAATTATGACAGAGTTAATTTACAGCTATTGAAAGCCACAGTACAGAGGCAATTACAGTGGAGGAAACACAAACTGTGTGAATTTTGAATGAAGATTGAGTATATATGCTGCCACACAACATCTATAAGATTTCAGCTCTAGGTATTGATCATATTGGATTTTATTCTTTGTTTGTAATATGTAAACAATAAGAAAACATTGCAAATACCATGTGAGAATTTTCTGGTGGGTATTCCCTCAAATATATGAACTCTTATTCTATCACCATCCTCCTTCCCATATTTTATTTATAACACATCAGGGGTTTTAGTCCTTTTTAAAATTTTGATGACTTAGATGAATAATGATGAGGTAGCTGCCTAAATACAGAGCTACTATGAAGAAATGCCTCTGAGATCTATATAGAGAGGACAACGAAGCATCACATTTTATTTTCAAAAGGCATAAAGACCAGCCCACACAATTAACATGGCTTTTGGCTGTGTATCCTCTCCTAATTTTCCTTTATTATATTATTTTACCCATATCACTGGGGGTCAGCTTATACAACCACTTTTTTCCTGACACATTCTCTCCCAGGACAGCCCAGTATCAGCCCTGTTTATGACGTACAGAATTTTCCACGTTTATTCACTGAAGACATTTTCAGTGACTCCCCTGCTCTCCAACTCACCTGCTCAGTTTTTCAGTCTCTGCCAAAACAATCCTCTCCTTATAAAATTAAAGAAAACTTTAGCAACAGGTTCAGATTCCCTTACCATGAAACAAGATTTCAAAGTTAGATTTTAACACCCAAATCCTGATCAAAGAAAATTGTAAGTCTTTTTCTTCATCACTTAGTGGTTTTGAACTATTTATAAATAGGTGAAGTTTAACTGAATGTGACAGGTACAGTAATACTGCCAAGAATATCAATGCTACTGATGCTGAGCCCTAGAGAAAATGTAAACATAGCTGAGACATGAAAAAAGGTATATACTATAAATAGTTGCAAACGATGGATAGTAATCAATAATGTGTGGGCCTAACTCAATTAATTTTGCATTGCATATAATATTAATACACTGAGAAACATTATTCTGAAAAAAACACAAAATTGCTTAAAACTTACTATTTTTTAAATATTGTTGTCAATGTGTTTCCACTTCATTTAGCATTTTAAAAAGTGCTAGATAAATTCTGTAGCAATATGACTATATTAATTAATCTCTTACAAATATAATATAAAGGAACATGCTATCCCAAATTTCTTCTTAATCATCATTATAAAAACATTTTTCAAACTAGTGGATTAACTCAAAAACCTTGGCCCTATTGCACAAAACTCTCACAAATAACATTATATCTAGTTTAAAATTTGTATATCTATATCTAATTATTTATTTCAAACACTAAGTTTGCGTCCTTAATTACACATTAAGTTTTCAGTGTAGGAAGCTTCTCCTCATGCCTCTCCAGGAGCATAGAGAAATATTCATACACATGCACAAACCATTTTCCCAGGGAAAGTTTAACAGAACATGTCTAACTCCTATGATTAAAAAATATTTTCCCTTTCATTTTACTAGGAATTTCTTATTGATTTAAATCATAGCTGAATTCCTGAATCAGCTTTATCAAAGATGAAGCTGTTCATACTTCTAATTATAACACACTGTTTTCATTTGCCCTTTACTTGAAGTAACTACAATAGATCAGGATATGATTTTCTCTCCTGGGTGTTTGCCTCCAGTTGATTACTATTTTCTGAAAGTTTCAGCCAAAACAGCTCATTCCAAAAATATGGCAAAGAGAATACAGGATGCTTTGCCAGGGTTACTAAACTCATTCCTTTAAATGCTTTTATGCTTCCAAATTTGATGGTAAAGGCATAGAATACAGAGGCAGGGAAGGAAGCTGGAATTGTAAAAGAGGAAAAATAATGAAGGGAAGGGTGTGACAGACAATCTCTTCCAAAAATTAAATTCAACAAGTCCAAAACTGGAGAAGAACAAGAAATAGAGAAAACCCAATAATATACGAAACCAATTCACCAATCAATGCTTAGTAGCAGCTTACATAATTATAGTACAGAGTTCCAGCAACACTCTCATAGAATCGTAGGATCACTCAGGTTGGAAGGGACCTTGGTGGGTCTCCAGTACAATCTCCTGTTCTAAGAAGGGTCAATCCAGAATTCAGATCTGGTTTCTCAGGCCTTTGTCTGCTTGGGGTCTTGAAAATTTCCAAAAACTGGAGAGTACACAACCCCTCTGGACCTCTGGCCCAAAGCTTAACTACCCACTTAGTAAATTAATTTTTCCTTGTATCCAGGCAGATCCTCCCCAGTTCCAATTTGATCATTACCTTTGTCCTGCCACTGTGGACCTCAGTATGTTCTCAGTCACCTCCTCTTTTGCCTTGGAAGGTTTGGAAACAGTGCCAAGATCAGACGAGCTGCTGTGGAGCAAATAAGGGCATCAAAACTGGATTACTACAGAGACTGAGAACAGGAATTAGATGAGCTAGAGTGCAGTGAGAGCACTCTGGTAAACAGCTAGGATGGAAACAGAGGTAATGAGCATGGGAATGGGGACTGATAGACAAATTCTGTAATTTATGTGTTCCAGAAACTTTGGGCTACACATGTACTTTTTAACCACATACATACGCAGAGAGTGAGCAGTGTCTCATCCTGGGCAAGGGAAAACATCAGCAACTTTGGATTTAATTAGGTATGTGCCACATAATATTAAAAATCAGAGATACTAACAGCTCATTTCACAGAAATACTGTCATAAATTAATATTTGTGATGCATGATGATCACCACAGAAAAGTTCATAAAGAAGGATTAATGACTTGAAAGCAGAATGTGTATAGTAAATAAGGCCTGAGATCACACCTTACCTTAATCAAGGAAGGCAAAAAGAATGAACAACTTCTCACTCACAATATATATTTCTATGTGCTAAAGGAGGTCCCACAGAAACAAACAGTGCTCTTATCATGTAGTTAGCATTGTATCACTGTAAGTGCAGACAAGGAAGATGAATTAAGCCTAACTTACTTCTTACCTTAATTAGGTATTTACTAACTTTGGAATTATTAACTTCCCAAGTTTAAGGTGTTCTTTTAATGCAGTTTTCTGTATGCAATAATAAAGCATGTACCTATTTTACTGATTTTGATGCAAAAGAGCAACTGATAAATTAGAAGCATGCAGTCATGAAAAACCAATGGCATGCCAGCTGTGATGACTTCTGTGCTATTTGCCATGGTTTAGAGGTCTGAATAGTTATTTATTAACATTAATTTCCCAATATGCAACCATTTGTTTCAGGTACTTTTAGAGGTCAGCTAATGTACAAGTAGCTTAAACCTGCTTTCATATGGAGCCTGTTCAAAAATTTCATTACTGAAAATGGGAACAGTTAAACTGATGTGGATTGAAATCAATGGATTTTGCAAGAAAGTCCATTTTTCTGAATGTATAAGCTACAACTCAGCTAGGTACTCAGGTATGTGCATACTAATTGCACACTAATAGTCCTTTTGATATCAATGAGATTACCAATGTTCTTGGAATGAATCATATATAAACCTATAATGCCAACTAAGAGCTCACATTGAACTCAGAGAAAAGAAGGGACAGGAAAGACCAGGGATATGATAAGCAATGGATATGTTATTACCTTACAGGAAATGCAAACAGAAGAAAGTAGACAGAAAAGTCTTAGTAAACAGACAGGGAAAGTGTTCAAGAATACTTATTCAAGATGCATGTAAAGCCTGCAGAAAGTTTTAAATTCTCTTTTATACTCAAAATTTCATCAAGAATTTTTATGCTTCTCAAACTTGCAGCTTAGTGGCACACGGGGATCTTGCCTTTTAAGCAATATATTGAGAATTATTCAGTATCAGATTATGCTCCTGAATGAAGTTCAAAGCAGTGGAATAGAGGATCTGAGATTTGTCTACTGCTTGTTTGGTACAGAAGAATAGTGCACCATTTAACTCATGTTCTTTACTAGACATCATAGAAAGTGAGTTCTAGTTTATACAGCAGCATATGCATAAACACAGCTGAACTCATTTTGACCAATGATGCAGCAAATGCGTAAATATAATCCACTGTATAAATATTGGGACCAAGCCTGCAAAACCTCATTCATGTGAATAATCCCACCAATACAGAGTCTAGATTAAAGGATACATATAAAAACCCAGCAGAGTTAGGGTTTTAAGATCATCATTTTAGAGAGAGATAATGTTCATATAAACATCCAAACTTCTGAGGCACTCATTAGAATCAAAGTGTAAACCTCTTAGGATTTGACCATTAACATGCTGGCACATAACACACTCTGAAGTAATCAAGCTCTTTTTCAGAATTATATGATCATCCCTGTGTATACCTCAGCTTCTTAAAATTTTCAAAAGCTTTCTAGCTTTTGATTTACTACTTTTCTGTGGTTTATCAACTGCTTTTAGTTTCTTGGCACACTCTCAAACCCATCTGGGTAGTAGCATGAACCTAGTGATCTGAGCATCTAGAATTCTATCTTAAAAAGCCAAGTACCCTTCTTGCTGTCACGATCAGTTCAAGCTTTCAATACACAAAATTGTACTCGCCTTCAGTGTAGATAACACAATTGCATTTTGTTTGCTGTCACACAACCTCACTGTTTTAAAACCAAGATTTCCTATATACAATGGTAATTGGAAATGGCCTTCAACAGCCTCTCAAGAACACAATTATATTATATAATGATACCCAAGAATTAGCAAGACACCATATCACTTTGTTTATCCATAAGTAACAGGGTATGATGAATGAGAAAACTTGATCCTAGCTAATGCCTTTCTGGCCACCAAAATTCACTAAATGGATGATCATAATTGCTTCATAGTGCTCCTGAAATACCATATTCACAGAACTTTCCTCTTATAATCTATATAAAGAGTCCTATTTAAAAATAAAATCAATCTGCATATGCTTCAGGCCCTACTTTAATGAAATTCTACCCTTATTGTAGATATGGCCACACAGAAACCATGGAAGTGACATTAGAGACCAAGATTTTCACTTACATAAGATGTTGTTTTAAGGGAAAAAAAAATGGTATTTTGTTAACGTAATCAACCTTGAACTTATTGATAGGTAAAGCACTAATCACTCCTTTTCCAAACCCTAGGGATTGCACAGCTGTTCAATCTTGCAGAAGTTTTCATTGAACTATTTTTAGATCATTCAGAATAATCACAAACCCTATTTAATACAGGGCACATCCTTACTGCTGTTTCACCTTTTTCTATTACACTTGATTTAGGGAAAAAAAAATAAAAATATAAAAAGCTTTCCCATTTCAAAATGCAAATGCTATTTGTAGATAAGATCCATGCTAAAAGGCACTATAAATATCGATTTATTAATTGCTTTAACAGACAGAGAAACTAAGTATCTTGAGGTTTCTCAATTCTGAGATCTCCCTTGCCCAGTATTCAGTTACCAAAACAAACTTAACATAAACTGTAGTTTGCACTAGCGGTGCACAGTCACAGAAATACCAGTTTTCATGAAGACAGGTCACATTAGTAAATCCACTGCCCCAATCGTTTTGCTACTTAACTTGTTTTTTCCCTGCAAGGGTAAAGTCTGCTCCTCTCCCAAGCCTTGAGCACACTTGGAATTACAACTCTGCTGCATAATGAACATGCCTGTTGCTGCCAAGGTTCAGAAAACATTTGGGCACAGGTGTCGGTTCCTTGTCAGCCTCCAGGGCCAATAAACGAAATTTCTGCAATGTAAAATGAGACAATACATTCACAAAGTCATTATGTTTTCCCAGAACATGGTAAGCTCCAAAATAAATGCATTTCAAGCCTTATAACACCCCCGTATTCATAAGGCTCATTACTGTTTTTAATTTTGCTTGCTGCTTATTTACTGTTTACTCTCTTGTTTTACTGCCCTGGTGAAATTGCTGTTAATTGATACCCCAAATGGAAAGAGAAAAAATAAGGAACACAATTCCAGAAATGTTTGATCCCTAACTAATCCTGCCATAGACTCACTGCTGCCAATATGGCACCACATTAAAAGGTTAAAAGAATGTCTTCCAAATTTCTGTATCCTCTTTAATCTCTCTTGTCAATCTTTTAAAGTGGCTTTTTGGCAGTAAAAGTAGCCATCTCTATCCCTTGACAAAATACTTTTGACAGAAGATACGACCTTACAAGCAAAATTATGATGTCTCTCTAATGACTGCAGCTGTCTTAGCATGATTTTCATGGGAGCAAAGTCCCTCTGAAGAATGAGAAATACTACAACTTCTCCCTACAAAAAAAATTGTATATCCTCCAAATAGTAGGATTATCAGCAGACTCTCATACATGAGCTTTCCAGGGAGCCCCTCCCCATGATTCTTTAGTAATTTTTGAATAGCATTCCCCAGGGATACACAGTCCCACTCCCCACATGTGGCACAGGCGTTTCACTTGGTTTTGTTCTTGTTAATGACTCATATTCTACTTACATCGAAAAATCTTTACTGTCCCTTGAAAATCCCACTGAATGCCCCTCAAGCTGCTTGCTTACCCCAGTGCCACCTGTATCTGTCTCCATCGATAATGGTACCAGCTTACATCTATTTGGCTACACAGATGCCAGCTTTGCTCTGTCTCAGAGCGCTTCAACAAACCCAGTCTGTTCCATGCATAATTTCATGAGGCTGAACCCCTATCTCTTATGATGGCTTAAAAAAATGCTTGTCTAGGCAAAGTTAGTTGCAAATTTGAACAGGCTTTTGTGTATGCTGTATTGTGAATACATGCTTTTAATGTTTGCATTAATTTTAGTTCAGTCTCATCCTACTGCACAATATTGTAAAAAACCTTCTATGACTAGAAAAATCATGCAGTAAAACAAGTACAATCAGCTGATAACAATAAAGAACGGTGCACGATTGTTCATTTCCTTAGCAAGAAAACAATCAATTTAGCAAAGCAACAAAATCAATGAAATATCAACCATT
>NW_010290605.1:229063-243489 GCF_000700745.2 Antrostomus carolinensis | reverse complement strand
AACTCTGGATCCTTTCATTCTGTGATGGCATAAATGACAACAGGAAGATTGGAAACTATGGTCACAGCGCTCCTTCACCTTTCTTTCCAGAGTTAGACCAGCAGAGAGGATTTCTAAGGATAAAGTCATACAGAAAAGATACACTCTGCTGTTTCAAGGAGATTTAAATTTGAACAGCACACAATAGATTGGGCTTTGATACTGTATTAATCCACAGACAGTGGGAATAACCTACCACTTTGTGCTGTGCCAGGCAGCAATCCGAGATGATTAGTGGAACTCACAATACCTTGTATTACATATGAAATAATAATTGACTGCTGAGCTATGATAGCATTTTTAGCTTCGTGGGTGAAGACATTAAGTTGTAAGTTGCAAAATTATTATTTCTTTTGCCTATCAGAGAAAATGCCCTATAAAACACATAACATCATATATTTAATAAAGAGGCACGTGTAAGTCCTCACATACACAATCCATGTGTGTGAAGAAATCTAGAGGCCTAGTACATCTTTAATACAATAAACATCTCGGTATAATTTGTTAGGTTGGCTCTTAAAATAGAGACATATCTATTGACAGTTCCCACATACTTTTGAGATGCCCCAAGATTCTTTACACTCTGATATTCATCGGGTACTTCTCAATCTGTACTGCTATCATGCCATAATTGTCAATCCTTATTTTTTATTGTTAATAACTGTTATGAATATAATTTAATACAACAGCAATTTATATTAACTTCAAATAAACTGAAATTTATATAATTTAACTTACTTCAATTTTCTTGTTTGTGTAAATTAAGGTAATATTTTTTAAAAAATGTATACCAGTGATATTACTACTAAAACTTATTTTTGCATTTTTTTCACAAGAATTTTCTTTCAGAAAATCACATATTTTAGTAATATTCACTAGCAACTAGATAAATTTTAATAATGCTTTATTTCTAAGTATTAGTATTGCATTCATTTTTTTCAAGTGGTTTTTAATTCTGTAGCTTTAAGTGAAAAGTCTTTCAGATTACCTGATAAAATAGCAACCTTTTACAAGATTCCTTTGGAACCTTGCAAATTGGTGAAACGTATTCCTTGAGAAATAAAATGCATAGGCCTTTTATGTGAATAAGGCTTGCTGTGCAAATGGATTGTTCAAAGGGCTTAATCCTGCCTCCATTAAAGCTTACAGAAGTTATTAATCAGCTGCAATATGATTGTGATATTGGATCACTAATAGCAGCTTTCTAAAAAAAAAAAAAAAATTTTGTAAAAAGGTTTGAGCATAAAAATTTTTGAAATTCATGTCAACGCTTTCTATGAAATCTCTGCAATGCTTGTGTATTGGCAAAAATCGCACACTACACCGCCAAGAACAGTCTGATAGCATGAGGCAGTGAATGCAATGCTTTTTAACAACACATTTTCAGTTATTACTAGAAAATTGTAATTAGATAGTAAATTACAAGGTTAATATTCACTTTGAACAAATAAGTGTTTGTAGTTGTAGAACTGGGCATTATTATGGTAGCACAGGGACCTATTCACCAAGTAAGACATAGACTTTCTTCATAAAAGTTATTCTATTCTGTAGTTTCTTCTTATGAACTTGCATGAAATGCTAGATTTTTATGTGCACTGTTTGCTGAAGTCATCTTTGCCAACATCAAAATCTATCTTTCCCTTTGGGGAAGTGCCAAAACAAGCATTTTTCTCATCTGGTTCCACAATCCAAAGAATACAAGGAATTTAAAGCATCATTTCTCCCTGTACAGAATAAAATGAAAATGACAAACTTCAAATCTGATCAATTGTGCAGGAACTTTAGCATTTCTTTCTCTATTGGGGAAAAAAAGGTTACTCCAAAAATGTTTGCATGACACACTAAAATATACTTAAGTAGACTAATAATATATTATATATTACATATGCCTTATACACATTAGACATACATTATACACATTACATATATATTATACACAATAATATAAGACTACATTATTATACTATAATATAGTTGAACATATATAATAATTACATACAGTACAATTCATATTATTGTACAAAATATGAGTAATATTTTAAAATAAAAAATCCTTGCTTTATCTCAATTATTTTTACTGAGATTTTCTTCTCACCTTTCCCCCTTTTTCTAGGAATAGTTCATTCTGCAGTTGACAAAGTTGTTTCGGAACACGTACAAAGTTTCTTGCCAATTTCAATATAACAAAAAATTGAAAATACACTTTATTCATTATGTCAAATAATTTGCAATGTATTTTGCGTATCTACTGTTTATAAACGTTTAAATTTGGTTTTAGAAAAATGTCTCTGAAAACACGTTAGAACGCAGTTTAGTGATGAACTTTTGCAAGCTATGTTATGGGCATGTAAAATACCATTCTAACAATGATCCACTGATCTCCAGACAAAAGGCTTCATTACATACAGAGTGCAGCCTACTTCTAGCTCTGAAGTAGGCACATACAGACGTGTCTCATTCCACGTATACAATATCTTGTAGGAGGTGTGTGAGAAAGCAAAGCCTGTGTCCCTTTGGAATGTTAGGAATCGCCACTTCCCGTGTCAGAAAGCTGTCAACCATACAATAACCATAGCACTTCGTCACAGGAAACTGGCAGGACTGAAAATGGACAAGGCATTTCTCCATTTGGTAAAAAGGGGATAACACAGTTCTAGGAGAGTTTGATTTTAAAATTTCAGTGATTGATTGACTCTGCTCATAGGTTTAGAGCATTAGAATAAGTCCCAGGAGAGATGGATGAGCGAGAAGAGAGGAGGTAAGTCTGCCAAAAGGTGCATGATAAGTACATTTATCATATGGTTTTGCAATTTATCTTATATGTCTCCAATTTTTCATATAGCCCCCATTTGTAATCACCATGTGAAAAATTAGGGAGGTATGTGATAAATTAAGTTGTGAATTGTGATTTCTAATAAGTTAATCTTTTATCCATGCAATTTAGATTTAACTTCTAATCACATCTAGTCTTTCAGGATGCGAAAGACCAGAGGAAAACATATGAGGATGACCAAAATGGGAAAAACTAAAGACAGAAAATATATTTCATCAATGTAAGTGCACTTTCATAACCTACTTTCTTGATCAATTATTTCTGAAATAAATAATTAAATATAATTAAATAAATAATTTCAACTGTACAACTGAGAAGATTCCAGAATCACAAACCACATCAGAAATTTTTTGACTAAAATGAAGTCTGTTAAACCAAACTGCCTTTAGGTAGTACTGTCACATTATTGACGCATTAATCCATTTCCTCAGGATTTAACACATTCCAAAATGTCTTAGCCTTTTCTTTTTGATATGCCATTCAAAGAAAAGGTTTTGGTTTGGTTGGTTTTTGAACCACAGCCAACCTGGAATCCTGAAGAATGTATTTAGATATATATATCTCCATTCATTTTGTACTGGTACTAATTGCACTTTAGCAACCCAGTATATAACTAAAAGTACTGCATCATCAACTAAAAAAAAAAAAAAAAAAAAAAAAAGCTAAGTATTAAACTAGTTTGGATAAAATCCATTATTTTCATTAATGGATCTCATTTTTATTTTATTGGGTTTTTTTACTATCAGATTAAACGCACATTTTTTATTGTTTTTCCTAATGCAATTCTGTGTGATGCGCTCAGAATGAATGGAATAGTTATTGTTTTAATTATTTTCATTTTGTTTTTTATCCTGCTCCTATTCCCATTATATACTACTTTTAAGATTAGTATCATACCATTTACCGCATACACAAGTGCACATACACTAAACATGCATATGTATATGCATAAAAACCTTTATGTATGTATATACACACATGCTTTTAGAAATCTACTATAATTTTTTTTTCTGCTGTTGGAAAGAAGTATAGTAGATCTAAATAATAAATAGTTACTAAACTGCTATATAAGCTTTATCAATATTTACAAATTTTAAACTGTCCTTCCCCACACAAATGATTGAGCCAATTTACTCAATGAAATTACGCAAACTCACAAGCCAAACAGCAATATGAAGTTGAACTCCATCTGATACTTAAAAGACTAAAATATGAAAACCACTCGTTGAAATATTTGGGTCATGTAAATTCTAGGAGACCTAACTGTAGAGTTTCCAACATAAACAGTCATGACCGTCATTCTTGTAGGTGAAAGTAACATGTGGGATGACAGAGAGAAAAATCTTTAGAGCCAGGCTCCACTCTTGATTCCAATATAATTTCTATGGGAGTGTTGCCACTAACTTCCATGGAAAGATGTGAACATAAGAGCTTAAAATATAAGGTGCAATGGATATTAAGTTAATTCTTTGCTTAGTCAGGTAGTTGTTAATGTAATCTGAAAGTATCGTATAATCCTTCTCTGCTGTATCTCCAAAAATATTGGGTTTTGGACTGGCCATTTAAAAACAAAAAACAAAAAACAAACCAACAACAACAAAAAAGGATGTCCCTGGGCCTGATACCCAGGTGCAGTTGTAAGTTGTGCAGGCAGGCATCCAGTACATGGAGAAAAAACACCTGTAGGGGAAAAACTAAGCACAAACAAGGAAAACAAAGAGAGTAGAATCAACATATTTACAGGTATTTTGACTCTTCTCTCAAAATGGACAAATAATCTAAATTATACCATCATTTTCTATACAACAGAGTCATAACAATACTTTTCTGGTCTTAACTCTTATGAATTGCTGATAGATCTTTACTTCCAGTATGCAAGAAATAAACAAGCAGGAAAATCCAAATTGTTAATTGCACTTCCAGAGTTGACCACTTTGATAACCATGGCGAATGCAATGTTACATAAGCAAACAGAAGATTTTGCTTTTACAGGTGATTTCAACTTGTATCATACTGTACACAGCTGTAACATCACGATATATCATGTTTACACTTACAGTAACTGAATTGCCAAAAGATCCAAGCTGTGGAACTGTTTAAAAAGTAGGACTCATCCTGCTAGTTTTGTTGCCAAAAGGCACCATCTCTTTTACAGCATGGCCATTTTCCTTACAGAGAAGCCAGGCTAGTAACTGAGCCTACCATCTGCTTGCCACAAGGTATTATCTGGAGTTCCTTTCTGAACTGGATAGTAGGCAACTCAATCTCAACTTGTTAACTCAGTTTACTACTCATGCTCATGAAGCACGATTTATTTTTACCACATCCCAACCTACCAAAACATGTATTGTTTATTTGACAGAAAGAAGAAGGCAGTCACTGCCTGTTCCTGTGCTACTTAGAAGTTGTAAGCAATGCCATCTGGAGCAGACTATCAGTTGGAAGGTTGCCAAAATGTACTCTATTAGTTTACTGAGGAAAGAGGTCTTAAGAAGTGCACAAGATGATGTTTTCTGGAGGCTGTATGGCAACCAATGAAAAAAGATCTTACAAAGATAAAAAGTATTACGATAATGATAGTTAAGGGGTTTTTTTAAAAAATAAATAAATTATTTACCTTTTTGTCCATTAAAGATAAAGAGACTTCTATGATTGACACCAATTTGGCTAATATTGTGTACATCTTGCAAATCTCACCCAAAAGACTTTATTGTACACTGTTGACAAAAGTTAGAATAGAAACAATATTTTGAAGCTCAAGTACATCTTTCCTGCTACAAATTGGCAATGGAAACAGGTTTCTTAATATAGTTTAGCAGTAGGAAATCATGATAGGATTTCAACCCGCAGAAGTGGTTTAATGAAAAAAGGTGGTTGAAGAGGAGAAATCATATCGCAGCATCATGCTAATATGGTGGTAGATGCTATAGAAAATGCATAGGTTAAGATGTAGATTATTCAAGTTGCTGCTGCTAAATGAAAAGGGTAATGTTCCTTTCACCCTAATACTGAAGATATAACACAAAACCCATGTTGATTGCACTTTCCTAAAACCCCAGGTTGGCTTCAGGTGCTATTTATACCTTGTTGGCAATCTCATTTCAGACTCTTTGGCAAGTTTGTTTGGGGTTTTTTTGTTTGTTTGTTTCCCAGTAGCATCATACTATGTGTAGAGAAATTAATCCAGATCTATCTACAGATCTCTTCCAAAAAAAGCTGCTGTTCTGAGGTGTGAATCAACTTGAGCAGCATTGATTTCCATAGCAAAAGAGAGAATACAAATACTCTTGTGTTGAAAGTGAACAGTTACAGAAAAATATAATTTGTTTCTTTATTACTTTCTACGCAACCTTTGATCTGCCACGGAAAGAGTTTACCTCTGATAAATTTGAGAGCTTAAGAAGGAAATGTCTCCCTCTAGGTATAACTGTAAAACTGCAGAGAGTTTTTCTACTTTTTTTCTTCTCCCACCCCCCAACCCGAGCTAAAAAACGTTGAATGACAGTTGGTATCTTCACTTCTGCCATTGCCTACAGAGGAAATAAAGGAAAAATTGCCTCCGTTTCTGTAAGAATTAATGAAGGAGGAAGTCTGTTTTGCTTCTTCTTATGAGTATTTCTTATATATTTCTTAAAAATCAGAAGCTAATTCTGTGGATTTACACAGTAAAAATAAGATGTGGAACAATCCTGGTGAAAGTACAGGTGCTGTATAGCATTCAGCTATTCTTCTTATGGGTTCATCCTCATATCTGGGCTACTGGATGGTCCAAGCCTGGCAGACTCAGCAATTACTTGAAAAAAGAAAATAAAATCACACTGTGTGGTTCTTGGCATGAAAGTCTCCTAGCTTTAGGAAGCACTGACACCAAATAATTTTACCTTAACAATTAGTATGTAATTCAGTCCAAAATCCTATGAATGATGACACCCTTTTCATTAAAAATAAAAACCACCACCAACAAAAGAAAGCTTGAGTTCATGTTAAGGTAAAATTAAGGTGGAAAATCCAAGCCTTCAGAAATCAGGAGATACCAGGATTTAGCTTGCATATGTCATCTTACTTCAGCTTGGTATGTTTAGATACAGTCTTTCATTATGTGAAAGATATATTCATCATGCTACTTTTCCATGCTATAGAGTATCCTGGAGGGTTGGGTTTATACCAAGTTTGTTATGTGCAACGTACACATATTGCATCTTAATGTTTTACATATTTAATAGCAATTCTCATCTTCTAAGACATACTCATGGCTGAGTTGTTCATTAAGCAATTTTTAAGGAGTTTTATGGCCCTATGAACAATAATTTTTTGTTGAAGCAGACTAAATTGTATGCTGTGATAATTACTCCAAGCTAATTGTAGGTAAATTAGCAAGGGGTCAGACCAATTTAATTTCACAAGAAAATATACGCTTTGCTTATACCTTAAATGATCTTTAGAAAATTAATCAAGTAAAACTGAATATCCTTAAATCAACATATATAATTTTCTGTACGTTTGCTGTGAAACAGGAATTTTTAACATTGCTTTGAAAAATGAAACTTACTAAACGTTTTTTTGATTATAATTTTCATTTAAATTGCCAATTAACTTTACCCTAGAGTACCAAACAACATGAGTCTTTTCCACTTTACAGGTACATTAAAATGATACTCAAACACAGCAGGTAAGAGAGAAACATCAATAATACAAGTATGTTTTTAAAATCTTTTTTACTACCAGCTATAACATCACCCCAATAATAGTCTCTAATATTATGATACTTACATAAAATTTCTTAAGATTTCCTGTTTCTATAGTGATAGAAGTTCTCCAGACAATGTAAAGTCCATTGTGGACCTCTTACATAGATGCCTTTGATGTTTCAAGCATGTCATTCAAATGGTGTGAAAGAGTTGTAGCTGCTATTTCAGACAATAGTAGTACAGCCTTAATCCCAAACTCTGCTCCAGAGGTTTAGTTCAGCTCTAAAAGAGTAGATGAGTCTGACCTAAAATCCAAGCAGCTGGACTGTACTCTAGTCAGGCAAATTTCACACAAAATGAACATTATGCTCCTCATTTTCCTTGTTTGAGATAAATTCTGGCACTATCCCTTATTGATAAGAATTTGTACTAATTTGAAAGTTTTATCATGTATAAATGATATTTTATGACTTCACAGAATAATACTTTGGATATTCAGTAACATAGAATGCATATCTCTGGCTGTTAAAGTGCTCAAAAAGTGCTCAATAACTGTCACTTCAATTAATTAATTTGAAAAAAAGAATTGCAATTGTTGCAAAACAATAATTACTTTATTTTATAGTAAAATATTATGCCCCCAAAAATTTATGAAGACATTATTTCTTCAGGAATCTTACTTTGATTCAAATAATTTAAGATATTGTAGCATGTAAAATATTGAGTATATAATAAACACTAAACATAGTACAACACATATAATACTAATACTCACTAACTGTAATAACTTAGTTGTGTTGGAATACCTTGAAACAGCTCTGCCAAAACAGTTGTAAGTCAATTATTTTGATATGGTGTTCGGTCAACAAGTTAACAAAATTGAGTTTTTTTCCACAGCAAAATTATACATTTGAATTTTTTGTACTAAAATAATTCCATCAGGTGCTTTTGATCAGCTAGAGGAAACACCAGACTTTTCCTTAAATTATTTGAAAGATATTTCCTTTTTATCTCAAAGACTTAAGGACAAATACAGCACAATTTGTATTTTTACTGGCATGAAGTGTTCCTTGTATTTACAAACTGTCTTAGCATGACTGTCTGCATTGTCTTTACTGGTAAAAGTACCAAAATGTCATATTTACAGTGACCATCTTGCTGAGCATGAGATGGTTCTTGTCTGTTTCATCATATTTCAGTTAATGTGGATCTAGAGTTTTTTTGGCATTCATAAAGGACTTCATTCTTTTCCTCAGAAAACATTAAAGCAAATCCAGTCTACATGGTTTTTTGCTATTTTATGGATTCTTGCGTGCCAGTTTATAAAGATTTCTTAGGAAGATAAGAGCTGGTTTGTAGGATACTGGACTGGGAGCCAGGAAACTTTGTATGACCTTGAGTCAATTGCCTGCTGAGTGTCTTTGTCTTCCCATGAATCCTCTGAAAAAGAGACTCTTCTTAATGAATAATTCTGGGAGGTGCTGTTTAAAAGGTGTTACTGGCAATGAGGTACACCAGAGACTCAAGTTCACAGCAGATTTGTGAAGGTGACCGCCCTCGGGTGAAGAAGTCACATGGACATAAGACAGCAGAGCCCTTAGCAAACCCACTCTTACATCTGTCGTGACAGAGGAGAAATGGATGGTAGTATTCTGCATTATGGCAAAAAGCAGGTACCTCCTCATGGCTACAAATAGAAAGGTTTGAACACATGGATGTTAACTATTTCACGCTCACACTTGTTAAGGTCTATACACTCATAATATTGGTAACATATTACACATCATCTTGAAAGAAAAATGTATCATGGACAAGGAATACATAGACAGACCCTGCATCTCAAAACAGGCCACTTAAAGTTTAAGGAGCAAAGATGATGTCACAAAGATACACAACATTTATAAAATCTTTAAACATTAGCTTCAGCAAAGTAGCTACAAGAAATGCCCTCAGAGATAGAAAATCTAAGAAAAATAGTACTGGCATCTAATTACAGCAGTAGAGTTTGCTGCTTTTATCTGTAATTGGACTGTATAGTCTTTCATTCTAATTTACTTTACATCTAAACTGTGATAATCAAGACAAGCAGAACAGAATGGCTTGTAACTGGCTATACCACCAACACCAGTTAATGCCTAATTATAAAAACTAAATTAAAGAGGGGACTGTAAAGAGGTTGCGTATCAGTTTGAAGCATTTAATTCTGTGGAAAGGAATAGAGATTTTAAATCCTAAGTTAAAAAAAAATCAATATTATGGCTCATTATATTGGTATTGCTAAACAGATTAATGAAATAAAGTATTGTGTTTTTTAAAGAAAAGTTTTATCATGATGTAAAGATGGCTTTTAACAAAAGGCCACAATAGAGAAGGAAATTCACATTCCAGACCAATTTATAAACCAATCTAATCTGGAAAAAACAGTAGATGGAATTGACTTTCTCAAGATATCTCTGAGGGTTGCAGAACATGTTACATGATTGCGGACTTACGGCAGCATTCTGAAAAAGTGTACACAGACTATAAAACAGAAAGAAAATTCAAGATTCCAGGAGACGTTTTGGCATAAATCTAACTTTTAATTAAAATCTTTTGAAAACTCCAAATACAAATTAATTATCTGAGAAAGACAGGTTAATAATAATTCCTGACAGAATGCATGCAAGTCAAGAAAAGGAATTTGGGAATGCTCAGCATTGTTGAGCTGTAACTAGTACAGATTCTAAACATACTGGTTTAGGAATTACAACATAAATTGGTCATCTACACATTGGACTGACTACATAAGAATTCATCTTTTGGGATTTGAAAAAGAAGCAAGGGGATTTAAAATGGTTGCTCTTAGTGTTCTTGCTGAATTGATTGGTAATATTCCAATGGCAGATGGATAAAGAACTAATTGGCATTCATGGTGGATATAGCATGATTTGGTCCACTCAATATTTTTGATAGAAAGCAGCAGAAAATATTGAGAAAAATGAAAATATTCACATTATTAAACTTATAATCTCAATGAAAGTAGAATCTGCTTTTCTGTGACAGTCATAATTATTTTGGGTCTTCATCATCTGTAGAAGAACTCAAAGTTGTAGACTCTAAAGTTCTAAAACACTTAAACACTTAACATGCTTATCAGATAGCTCATCTGTCCCTTCTGTAGCAGAACTTGGGGTGGGAAGGGGGTTGCAGTGATCACTCTTTTAACTGATGTAAAATGAGGATAGCGGAAATTCTTTTCTGAAGTTTTAGGAATATTTCACTAGTTCTTAAACTCACTAAGACAGAGACGTCGCTTCTTAAGAAAGCAAGGCTTCTGCAAGTGTCATGCATCTTTGAAGTGCCAATAAACATTTAATCTTTGGTCAATTTCAAACACATTTGAAAAAGAGTAAAAGTCCTCCTCATTTCAGTTCTTGTAGGTTTTATGAAATTAATTCAGTATGTTGGAAGAGGTGAATGACTTCACTTGGTGTCCTCATCCTACATAAAACTAAGGCAATTTTAGCTGGTAAATCAACAGCATTGTCTACTATGGGGGTTCCTATGGGGCTTATTGCCAGGACAGGCACCACACACAGAATTGTGTGCACAGTGCACAATACAATGCGGAGTACAAAGGGGTTCCAATACCTACACTTTGGCAGTGAGGTGCTATCTGACTGGAGAAGGATATGCATTCCTGAAATTAAAGGCATTGTAACCACAAATTAAACCATTTCACAGACCAGAAAATGAAATGTTCTTAGCATTGATATTTCTGCTAAGCATAGGACTGAACAAAAGAAAGGTATCTGATCTTCAGTACTGACCCAGATTACTAAATCTTGCTTTAAATAGACGAGCAACAGATGAAGCTTCTTAGATTTTTATTATTATAAGTCCTAACCGGCAGATGAGACCTTTCCATCTTTTTTTTCTTCTTGTACGCAATTTACAGAAGTACTGATACAAAGCTCCCAGAATTTCACATACCCATGAAATATAAATGAACAAAAAGATGCATACTATAAAACTATATGTCCCAGTTCTGAACCATGGCTTGCATTTTCAAGTTCAGGATGATCTCTATTGCATTTAATTACTATCAACAGAGGAAAAAGAATATTCGTATTTTATGTTAACAGAGACTGTTGAAAAACTACAAATGCTATCAGTGGGTTTTGGTGCTGCAGTAGTAAAAGTAAACAATCACACAAAGTGATATGTCAGCATGGTAAAAACTAAAGGGAAAAATTTAGACGTTCTTTTTTCCTCCTCTCCCCCCCAATTTCACCTTTGACTGCACCTGCAGAATTTCATATCAAGCACAAATGAAAAGAGTGAATGGAATCTCATCCAAATTTATTAATGAAGATAGCTCCCAAGTGAATGGTAATACCATACATCTTTTACAGGCAGGCAGATACAACAGTTTCAATTACTCAGAAACAGTGGTTTAAAGACTCTTCTGGATTAAAGGTTTATCAGATTATAATATAGACCTGGAAGTAAGTGCCAGCCATTTCACACACCTGAAAACGCAAATGTTAAAACACCTCCATAAATTTGGTAAGCAACTTCCTTTCTTTTGTGTCCAAACAAACCAAAAAAGATTCACCTCTGAACTCTGAAGACCTGAGACATTTACACCAACTCTTTCATGTTTTAAAGACCTCATAAACACGTCCCTACACCCCTAATTTGAAGATAAGTATTTCCTTGAGAGGAACAGAAGCAGAGTGAAATAGAGGATTCCTTCCAAATGTCCAGAATTCTATTTGAAACTTAAATCACCCAAAGACAAAAGTGCTTCCTAGCACTAGCTGAAACATGAATGACATTTCATGAATTATCACACCTGTTCTCCTCTAAAGCATTTGCACATATCCAGGACAACTATATAAATGAAAGGAAATAGGTTTTTTGTTGCTTTAAAATAAAGACAAAAATTGCTACATTATGTTTTGAAGATTCAGCCTCTTAAAATCTGCAATGTAGAGAAAGTACACACCTCCTAATGCCACAGCAGCATAAGGAGCTGCAAGCATCTGTGCTCTCTTCACAAACCCCAGTGAGGATATGTGATTAGATCCTTCTGCTATAAGAAACTTCCTAAATTCTTAATCTTTGGGAAACACACAACATAAGTTATCTGGCACTCACCACCGCTGCCCATTGCAAGACCTGTGCTAGCACAATATCATCTCTGCATAACTTCAAAACCAGAAACAACAGCAGTCTCCTGTAAGCCCAGGACAACAGAGAAAGTCTAGAGAGTGGGAGACACACGCTTTGACTGGATGCTGTCTTTCATGTACGGCAGATGGCCAAATCTAACATATCTTTATGGCATGTCTACTAACTGGATACTGTTTTGCTTCTACTGCTGGCTGCTATGAGGTGCAAGGGCAAGATAGCAGCAGCGGCAAACTGTGCCACCCTGGCTGTGCAGCTCCACTCTACAGCACAAAGAGCTGTGATGGTTAGTAGCCATTACTTCAAACCATGCAAAAAGGGCTTAGGTCCTGCAAAGGCAGATATTGAGTTATGAACAAGCTGGCTCTTCAGTACTGAAGATAATGAAACATCTAAGGAATTAAAATAAGAATTATTACAGAAGGAAAAAACAATCATACATTTGCTTTCTCATTACTGTTTCAGTGCAAACCAGAAAAGTGTGGAAGGGAAAGGACAAAAGTCATGTCACCTTTTTTCCCCCCATATGTTGCAAATAAATCTATGTTGTTTGACCCAAATGTTAGCACTACACAAACTCTAATATCAGCCGAATGTAAACTATTAATTTAATATCACTAGTAAGTAAAGCAAATACAAAATAGAAGCACTAAAAACCTTGTCATTTGTTTTCAGTTATACTTTTGCCAAACAAGCTACTAATATTTTGCCTCTTTAGGTTTGTTTTTTTTTTTTTTTCCAAGCAACACCATGCATTTTGTGGATGAATTCAGATACATTTGTTGTCAGCACGACAGGTCAGTTTGGAGGACAGTCTGCCACCCACCTGCCTTATGAAATGAAACTGATGGAAACACACTTTGGAAGTCTTATATGGCTGTCTTCCATCAGTGAGCAACGTGTGGACCTTAACAGCATTCAGCAATTGTGTGACTGCATTTAGATGTACACAAGCAATACAAACTATACAGAAGAATGCAAATTAACTGCTGCACTTATTACATAAATATGAATTTTCTATTTTCTAGCAGCATTCTATGACAACCTCTGTTATCAATATATTACTCTTAAAATAATATACCATCAGATAAACTTTAGAATTAACAGAGTTTGACAAATAAGGTATTTTCAAACAATCATACATTTCAGTTACTTGCTGTGGGCAAGCAGCCCACAGCTAAACAGAACTGAGCTGCTGTGGGGAGTAAAACACAAGGACTAATGCAGGAGAAAAGGATTTACTTTGTTATACTGCAAAGGATACACCTGGCAAGCTCAAATTTTAGGAAAAACACACACACAATGTGTCTTACAAGGACTTCATCTTTAGAGGCCTCATAGATGTATTGCTCTCTGAAGCCCAAAACTAATCCTGGGCTCCTGTTCAGCCCTAGGACTGTTCAGCAATTCATCAGTTAAGGCTGCATAGTAGGGGTCTGATTCCTCAATGGTGAACTCCGTCTAGCTAGGAACGTGAATCTTAAAGGAATGCCTTCCCTCCAGACCATCACCTGCTGCAGCAACATTTAGGGACCAAGCTCTTGGGAAGATTCACGGCTTGCATTTTTGCCTACTTCTGCACTGGTGGTTTTGGGGACAGTACTGCTAGAGCATCTCTGTTCAAGTTCTCCTAGGCTTTTGAAAAGCTCCTCAGATCATACTGTGGGCAACACACACCAGATCACTCTGAA
>NW_010290605.1:228461-229049 GCF_000700745.2 Antrostomus carolinensis | reverse complement strand
CTCTAGCTCCTGACAGAGTCAAAGCCACAAGTTACTGTTGGTTGGACTTTTGCTAAAACTTGAAGAGACAAAATTTAGAATTAAAGACTTTCTACTTCTATTGTCACCTGCAGAACAATTTTGTGCTCAGATTAATCCATAAACCTAACCCAGATATTACAGCAAAGATTCTGGATACAAGACTATGGATTTCTAGGAAAATAAAGGATCTAGGGGACAAAATTATAGCGATAGTCCAGATTTTTTGAAGATGCAGTACCACTGTATTACATCACTGTAACTGCAGAACGTAACTGCTAGAAGAATATTTCACAGCAGTTGCTACACGTGGAACAGGCAGTATTGGTACTGATATGAAGGCACTCTGTAGAGGACCTTCTGGCAGCCACAGCACTGTTGCACCATCTAGCAGCAAGCAGCTACAGGAAAAGCCTGCCAAAACCCCACAGGTTCATCTATAAATGGAAATACACCTGTTTTTGTTATGCCAGACAATGCCACTGTCCAACAGTTTTCTCCAGAGATTTTTTTTTTTTTTTTTTTTTTTTTTTTTTTTTTTTTTTTTTTTTGTGTTGTCATTGAAAAAAT
>NW_010290605.1:189513-228232 GCF_000700745.2 Antrostomus carolinensis | reverse complement strand
CCCAAGGATTTTTTTTTTTTTTTTTTTTTTTTTTTTTTTTTTTTTTTTATATTGGATGTACCTGTAAGAAGTTTTTCCAAGCAGATAGTAGTCTGGATCCACTTTATGCTGTGGAGGGAATTCCAGATACTATTTTTTTTTTTTAACCCCTTTTTTGCCCACACCCCCCGCACTCCCCCACCATTTATATGCTTCAATTAAATAAATTATCCTTAAACTCAGTTTGCTAGGGTCTTTTGTTATGTCCTTTGATGTCCTTAGTTCAAATTAAACATCTTAACAATGATGTCAATACTATGAAATCTCATAAACCATGCAGTGACTTTTGGGAAAACTATGTCAGTTTAACTAATGCCATTAATTTCAATCTGTAATGTCCAACCTCTGTACTAGAAGTCACCAGACTGGAACCCAACACCTCTAACTTCACTTGCTGAAATGCACATCTGGCTTTGACAACCACAAAATTCTACCTTCCTAGAAATTAGCTGTCATTATCATCTTCTTTCTTTCATTTAACAGCTGCTAACTCACCTTCAACAGGGAAATGTCTTTATTTGAACTGTTGTGTTTTCTTCTGTGTTCACTGACAACAAGAAAAAAAAATTAAATCATTGCTTAGACTGGTGTTATTTTCTGTAATGTACATTTTTATTCACTACAATTTCTCACACAATCTATTGTTTATCAAAAATTCACCAGGAAGTTTAGTCTGAAAACACATTGCCTATAGAAAAATAGGTTTGATTAATTTCCAGAACACGCAACTCAATCTAGGCCTGCTCAGGTTCCCACAAAATGGTTCATTGACTACGCACGCTCAGACAATCAGTACAAGATTTAGCAAATATTCCAACATTTTATGGTGTTTGTACTCCTCAAAACCAGGAATTTTCTCAAGTTCTTGGGAAATAAAATAGTTCCAGTGATTCATGAATACTAATGGTAGCTTTCTATCTCTGAGGAAAAACAAAACAAAATGTATCCTATTAGTTTAAACGTTTTTTGTTTGTTTTTTTATTAGAGACTGTCTTTCGTTATAGAATCTGTAAAGCAGACCAAAATGGGATTTTGTCCCAGTTTTCTGTGGGAAAAACAAGTTTGTACACATGTTAAATAGAACTAAGGTGTGGCAGAAGTTAACACTGCTATATACTCCAACACTAAAACACAGGCAAAATTAAAGAAAGAAGAAAAGAAGACAAGAGAGAAAAAAAACAAAACAAAACTTTTAAAGTCCAATGAAATGCATACCTAATCACTCACAGCTAGGTAAAATTGGGGTGTATTGTGCCAGATATTTTCTTAAGAAACAACATGTCTTCTGTGTTTACGTTACGTAAAACATGCACAGGTAGTACAGAAGGATATAAATAGCTATACATAAAGGTTACTCATGTATCTTTAAACCAGGACTTTTCAGTTGTGGTAAAAAATATCACATTTTAATTTCCTATGTAGTTATTATGTATATACAAAAGTCACATAATTCCCTTTGACACTACCGATTGCCACAAGCAAAATTACTGGAAAACAACATGCTTTTAATATGTGTAAGATAACAACACAATTCTTTTGACTGCAAAACTTGCAAAAAAAAAAAATTCTAAAAAGGCAGCATACATGTAATCCATTTAAAAGTGTTAACAAGATATAGCACAGTCTTAGCTGTATTTCCAATCTCTGTTATTAAATATAACCAGAAAATAACAGTAAAAATTAACCTAAAGCTTAACGGCTTATATAAGAATGCTTTAATAAAAAAATGTTGCTGAGGTTATTGAACTGTACAATTAAACCCCTCCCACTAAATACTTTTCAGAGTAATTTCCATCTAAAGCTTATTCAGCAAACCAAAATGCCAATGCATTTCTTCAATTTCCACTTCTTTGAACCTGTTAATGTATGAATAAAAAAAGATTTATTTGTGTTATTAGCCACATATAACCTTCTTGTCTAAAAAGTAGCTTTAAATACAAAATTTCTGAGATACACATGAACCTACAAAATATCGAAAAGATCATTTTGATTTTCTTCTGCAAGCTATGTTTGATTTACATCAATTAGATCTTTCACATAAGGTATCATATAACAGGAAGGCTAATAACCCAGAAATAACCTCATTAAAAAAGACAGCATATCGGTCTAAGCAGAATGAACTCTAAGCAGAAAAATTAGTGACCTGGAAAGTAGCAGGAAGAGGTAATAGCAATACAGAGAAAAAATACATTCCCATTAGCTAATCAAAAGTAGAAATCACCAGCAATAAAGTAAAAATACAATAGAAGCATAAGGAGAACATTTTAAAATATTTTTATCTTTTGAAATTCTATAACATAAAATATATTTCCCCAAACTAAGTTACTGTCTAAAATTTTGTTATTACTATAAGTTAGCCTGTATTTTTTTCAGATGTTTAAAACGGTCCTTGGCAGAATATTATTAGCAAGTCTAATACATTTATATTAAATTATCAGTGTATGATTCCAGTGTCTATGGATTCATCTGTTTTAAGATTAATGGTTAATAACGGCAACTCAAGTTGGATTTACATAGCTACCCCTTGTTTAATGTTAGCTGCTTAGATTCAACAGCTCACAAAATCTTATAAAATAATTCTTATTAGTGTATTAATAATTATTTCAGAAAGGATCCTTTCTTTAGTTTTAAGAAATGGTTTTAATATTAAAGACACTTTCTCTTAATTCTTTGTTAAATGCTTTATTAGATATGTAGCTCCTCTTACCTAATCCAGATGAAATTTTTCAGTGTAAATGAGAACAAAAAGTACTTAAATCACCATTGGATCAGAAAGTTCATCTTAGTTTTATTTGTCAAAATACCTATAGTTTACTTTAATTTCCAATGTAAATGAACTTAAATTGAACTAATGGGTACTGTGCATAGAACAGATTTAAGTTATTTTCTCTGATTTTCAGCTTAATAGGTTTAAAGTCTGATGAGAGGAGGAAAAAAAAAGAGTACCCATGAATAAATCTTAATTATAGACAAATCTCCATGTGGTGTGTTTTTTTAAAAATTTTACTTCATAATTTTTTTATCTAGGAAAAAACTGTTTTTCTACCAAATTACCCCTTTTTTAGACACTCACCTTTGGATCAATGATTCAGTTGCACAACAGACTTAAGTCATTGGAATATTTCACTCCCCATGTCTGTAAATTGTTGTCGACCATGATTGCTCATTTTTAGTTCACTGCCTTCAAAACTACAGCAATCTTATTTCTGCTGTGGCCATAATTCCATCAACTGCTGCTGTCACCAAGGGTAAAGAATTCAATTGATGCAAGGAGAACTACAATAAAACTGGAAACTTCTTTGAGCTTGTAGAGTGAGACTTAGTCATATCTAGTCCAGAACATGAGTATGCTTTTCCATCTTTTCTCTACAGTATACCTACAAAATATATACCAGAAGAACATGAGGAAGAAAGAGGAGTATGAGGCAGAAAAATCATCATCTGAGGAGAAGAAAAACTTTGACGATTTTTCTCTTTTCTGTTTTATTTCACAAAAGCAAATGGATAGCTCTACTGAATGTTTTTAACTGTGATGGCCTTTCCATTTTCAGATAGCCAGCAGAAAACAGGGTGTCACCTTCTACAATAAGACTTGTCTGAAACTGCTTCTCCTTTCTTTTTGATAACGTTGCCTGGCTCCACTACAAGCCAGGTAAGAAATTTGAAGTTCATTGCATGCTAGATCACTTTTAACCATCACCATTCCCCAGCCCTGTTCCTTCCCTTTCCCTAAGGCTGATTTCTCTACCGTACTCTGTTAGGAGAGGCTCACCCAGGGACTATGTGACTAAAGAGAACTTGAAAATGCACTAGTAAGTAATAATATAAACAGTATCATGAGACAAACATATTTACAGTCAAAGACAATAAAATCACTGACTTTTGGTTAACTGATATTTCTTCCTCCTGCCCTGATTTTCATGTCTCTTCTGAAAGCAGTTCATCTCAAACCCCTCTTAATGAAAAGAGAAGAAACTTGGAAAGTTTCATCTTCTTTATGGTTAAATAAGCTTTCTAGCTAAGCTTTTTTACCACAGGTTTAACCTGTTTATAAGGAATATAGCTCCTGAGACCACTAGCACATCAGTTTTCTCTTAAATGTTACAATACCTAATTTTGTTTTGTTCTGTTGCATGTAAATGTCACACAACAACATGGTACAGTGCACCAAAACACAAAAAAGGCTGTAGAGCAAACCATTTTTTGAACAAAATAATAGGAAAATGTAAACTAAAGATATTCCTAGCTCCTCTACTCTTACTTGAACCCTGACTGCTTCTCAGAACCCATTTTGTTATTATCTACTGACAGGACTCCAGATCAGTGCTCCGTTGACCAAATACTGCACAAACACTCAGTAAAATAAATTCTAGTGCATATATCTTAAAATCTGTAGAGTGGAGAAGAAAGCTAGGCACCAAGAAGGGAGACACACTGCCAAAGGCACAAAGTATGTGAATGGACAAGCAGGAAGACGAGTGACATGCCTTCACTTTCATATGGACCACCTCCAATGGCAATGGCCATTGCCACAAATAGTGCTTGAAGGGAGAACTATAAATTTGTTGAAGTGAACTTGTATATGTACCACTGACTCACTGACAATTTTATTAGGGCTATACAGTAAGATATAACAGAAGGCATGGTTTTAAAAATTTATATTGATAATGTTATAAAAGCCAGTATTGCTAAAGTTAAAGCATCCTGAGCCTTTGAATGTTGATTTTTTTTTTTATTTTTTTTTTTTTAAGTGTCAGGCACGAGCATATTACCAAACAATGATTCTCTCAGACAAAAAGCAGAGTATAACATGGCAAATTTCTTGCTCCTAAAATCAAAGTAAACCCAACCACTGGTTTTGGAGGCATCTGTGAGAAATCTTCTGGCAGATTTTCTCAGGTGTCATCAAAAGTTAATGGGAGATGGGTACTTAATTCCCCTTTATGACTTTCAAAAGAGATGTGGCCAGCTACTTTTAATTTATTAGGGAGCAGATTTGCAAAGACTCTTTTATTACAGAGGCAATAAGGGGAGCTATTTTTCCATAAAATATATGTAAATATGATTTATGAAAGACACAAATATTACTGAAGTGAGGGATAAATTATTTCAAAACTTTATGTTCATAAAATCCAGGTGAAAGTACATATTGCTTCAATATTTTTTATTCTTTCACATGTTGGTATCTCTCCCGGGTAACTAGATGGTGTATTCTCCATGTTCTCTGATTCTGCTCACCTTGTACTTGCAAGTACAATATCTTTACTGAAGTCATCTGCTACAAAATTGCTAAAGAAAATGAAGGTGGAAGACATACTATTGCACAGTCACTGATCAGCCTGCTGCTTAAAGAAAAAAACAAACAAACAAACAACCTACTACCACTGGAATTAAAATTTGCAAACTTTAAAGAATAATTTACTTTAGAAAGCACAGATATAGGTATAGAAATATCATATGAAACTATTTTCTGAAAGATTTATTCTCTCATTAAACAAAATGCTTCCTAGGAATAACATTGGAGAAATAAACGTAATTTGGAATCTGTTAAGTGTAAAACAATTTACTTTAAATAGTCCTTTTCCAGTCTTTCTTGTTTTTTTTCTAGACTGACATGAAAGGAAACTGATGAAATTTTACTATTAATATCGAATAGTCCACAGGAAGAGAAGCTTGAAAAAGAGAAGAATGCCTTTCTGTCCCTGTAAATTATAGTCAATTGTGCCAAAATGCCAATGAACTTTCTGAAAGCTCTTGGTATCAGCTGTGCACAAAATTCCAGCAAGGGACAAGACTGAGCATCTGAGTTCAGATATTCCAAGGGATTTCAGTTAAGTACCTAAGACATTTGAAAGTCTCGTTTTAATAGGTTGGTCAAAGCTTCTCATAAAACCCCTTGAACTCATCACAGCGCCCTTCAATTGAATCAAACATTAATACTTTTAATAGTGATTAGGATGAAAGCAGTTACAAAACTCCTTCATTAACATGTTGGCTTATATCTACTGGGCTTTATTCTCTGATTCTTATAGCAGAAGTCCCAAGAAATAAACAAGGCTGCTCATCTGAATAAGAACTCAACATATAAAAATTAGCTGGTAACATTTTATCTCAAAAAGGCTCTGCTAAAGAATAAAGTACTAGTCTTGGGAAGTGCTGAAGGCAACTTGATAGGTTTCATAATGTTAATAAGTAACCTACAGCATCAGTTTGAGTCATACTAAAAAGTCATTGCTCTAAAATCCAAAAAAGTTCACAGCTGTATCTCAAAACTGAGAGTATTTCAATATATAAACAAAAACTAGGAAGTATTAAAATGAGAAAAGAATTCAAGATATATCAGAAATTAAGCACATTCCTGAAACCCTTTCCTTGGTGGGCTACCATTAAACAGCTGAAAACCTAGGCATTCTCCTGGGCTTTCCAAAGGACTGCAAAGGCCAAGGATCCAAACAACGTGGCAACTAGAGGAGTGTGCCAACTAAAGAGGAAGGTGCGAGAACTTCACATGAAAAAATTCAAAGTTAAAAGGTCACTGAAATGATTAATCATGCCAACTTAGCAAAGAAAAGGGACAAAATTAAGGTATATTCTACTCATATGGTATGTGATCCAGCACAGCCTATGAGGAGGAATACGTAAGACTAAATACATGTAAGACTAAATACTAAATACACGTAAATATTTGAAAACAAAAACATTGATCTGATGCATCTCTCTGGTATCAGTTTGGCCATAGCCAGTTTAAAACAAAACAAAACAAAAAAAAAAAAACCGAAAACCAAAAAAACCTCTGGTCATTAGAAATAGCCTATTTCCCTACTAGATGTTGCAAATTAACACCTAAATGATGAAAACCAGGCAACTGTTAACATGCTACTGTCTACTACATTTACTGGGTTACTGTCTACTAGATTTTTCTTGGGGTTCAGTTTTCCCTCATTTGCTGAAGATATAACATGTAGAAAGATCATGTTTCTGGAGGACAGAAACAATGAGAAGGACATAAGTGAGAAGAATCTTGAACTTCAGAAACAATTTGTCAAGGGGTGAAAAGGGCACGCTGCAACATTGCCAGTAAAAACTAAGTAAAATAATTTACATAATCTGCAGATGATCTAGGTCATTTACCAAACTCAGACGAGAGGAAAACAATGACCAAAATCTCCTTTCTACAGCATCAGAAAAAACACTCAGGGCAGAGCACGCCGATCAAAACATGGCATGATCTGAGGAAGATCAGAGGCTCTTCACTGCCACCAGTACCGCTTTTGCAAAAGGATTAGAGATCTCGGGGTTGGCAAGATTATCACTACATAAAGAGTATACTAGGAGTTTTTAAAAATACCCAAGAGGAGACATAGAATAAATCATTTTTCTGGATACACAGAAGACTCCACAATGGCTAGCTGAATGACCAACAAACTTCTGCAGTCAAATTTGAACTTGAGAACTTAATATATGCTAGTCACCCTGAGGCCCTTGCTTTCACATTATATGAGCTCTGAAATAATTAAACTATGATGAACACTTTTGAAAAGCCAGTTAAAAATCCACAGTAGAAATTTGCAGTAGAAATTTTAAATTGTCCAGTAAACGAGAATATAGCCATTACTTTTCCAGCCAGCACTATGCTCTCACAAGAATTTATTTTGCAGAAGACCATATGAGACTGTTCTGTTTGCCATATAGAGTAACTGCAATATGTTTACATGAGAGAGAATATGGTATCACTCTAATAAAAAGCACTATGTGCTGTAGCAGCTCCATTAATCTCCCATCAAAGTCTTTTCATAAAACTTTAAAACCTGGTGTCCTAATACACAGCTCAGTGAAACCAAACAGTCTTTCCTCTTGTTTCAGAAGCCTCCCTGAGGGAGCTCTGCCTTGGAGGAGGGCAGCATTGTGCTCATCCATGGTGGGAGCTGGCATTTGGCAACAGCTTCTGTGGCTGCATTAGGCTGTGGATACAGGGAAGGCAGCGTGCCCTTGGTTAAATGCTTGTGCACTAAGGCAACACACATTTGAGTGCAATAGCTGAGCTTTTGCTCCCAGACTATTTTTCACGTGTATTCTATTGTGTAAAATAAGACTTGATCATCAGCCTGAGCTGCTCACACGTCTGCTATTTACACAGCGGAACAGTTCCTTTAAACACAGGCAAAAGTTGCTTTACAAAAAAAAAAAAAAGCTTTGCTGACTGATGACAGGAGATGATGGAACACTTTCTAACTATGACCCGTTATGTCTAAAGAAGATTTAAGAATATTTTTCTCACAATTGGTCAATGAGCTATTTAGAATAGAAAGGAGGGAAGAGGGGTGAAATGGCAAGTGGCTAGTATGTCAGACATGACAGTCAGATGTTACCAGAACTCAATCCTGGAGAAATATGGACTTCATAAAGGTTGCTTAAAACAAAAGCCCATTTATCTGAATACTGAAGACATTTAATCAATTTACATGAAAGATTTCAAAATTAGTCAGACTGTAATGAACTATGAAATACTGATTAATGAATTTTTGCAATATTTGATTAGAAACTTAACATGTATGCTAGCACATTTTGCCATCACAGCATTTATAAGCTAATATTTGTTTCTTGAAACTACCAGAGTGTAAATAGTCTCTGGATTATGGGGATGAGTATGTTTATTATTAACCAAGCATTTTATTTCAAAAGTTACGTGCGAGAATTTTTAGCTTACTAAAACGTCTTGTTAAATTGAATAAATAAAGAAAGGGTACTTTCATATTTGCCTATCCTCTCATTTCTTGTACTACCGTCTTTACCATAACCTTTTAAGTCTTCCTGGGAGTGCATTTAACAATTTGAGTAACATCTGTCATTTAGGACCCACTTTCTCTTCTCCTACCCAGATTAAGAAACCAAGTTACATTTAATACCCAATGTATAGTAACTTTACAGTTATGCATAAATACAGGTCATTGACCAGAAATTTTATTGACTAAAGAGCAACCAAGGAAAAATGGGCCAGTGGTATTGCACCATAGTTAGTGGGAATTTTACTACTGATGTCATAGGAAGCCAAGGAGAAACAAGAAGTAACAAAATAAATGCAGCCCAAGATCATTTAATATTTTGGCCAAAATAAAGTTTCAGTCAAGTATCATTAAAATACTCAGCTTTCATATCTGCAGTGCCAAGCATACACAGTTAGGAAACACATATATTTAGATACTTATAAGTAGACATATGAAGAAATAAGCTGTATGCAAAACAGCCCCTTATATGAAAATGAAAAAGTTACTTCTACATATTTGTCTTTATTATTGTTATTATCTCTTCTCTGATACCAATTAATGAGCTATACTGACATCACTTTTTACCTTTACACAGCAAGTCATCATTAAGGAGGAGACCCGGATACTCTTTGCCTTACTGTCATTTTCTGGCTAATTAGCTGAAACGGTCAGTTGTGGATGCCTAAATGCTCAGAAGTGAGACTAAGTTCTAGATACTGCTTCAGTCAGTATTTTTTAAATCATAGATACTTCTGAAGAGACATTAAGCACTCATTCACAAGCTGTTATTTTTCAAATAACATTATTGTACCACCTTAAAGTTTACTCTCAATATACATTTCTTTTATTTGAATAAGGTATCAGCCATCAGGTAAATTAGGTTCTGAGCCTTTCTTAATTTTATTTTTTCTTATACTTTCTTAGAATAATCATAATCTTGTTAATTAGAGTCTCATAATCTGATCAGATTAAAACAAAAAAAAGCCTTAATTTCATGAAAATAATATTCTAAAAATTATAATTGGTAACAAAGTTAGCAAACCTAGAAATAGATCATATTTTATGAGGTCATCAACAAGTATAACAGAGTGTCAATGAATGTCTTCTATGAAGTATTAGTATAACCATCTTGTTTTGCAATTGGTTAGCTGTAGCTTCTTTTTGTTGCATGTAAAATGAAGAGATCCTTTCATCCACAGTGAAAAATGGAAAATCATTCGGTTTGGGGTTTGTGGTTGCTAGTAGCAACAAATACTGGAATATTGCCATCTGGCCTCTTGTTTTAAATGAGATTTGAATAATCAATTTAATAATGGATAGAGTACATACTTAAAGAAATAATCACTTGTCATATCTTAAGAAAACTTTAGTATAAAAAAAATCCATTGCATGAATTAATGCAGAGCACATAGGCATCTAAAGAGATGAAGCAATTTTTATTTTCCTTACTATTGCCTCAAAACCTTAAGCGTACAAAATTTCAGGTGATCAAATCAAGCATTTAATAATCAAGAAAAATACTAAGAGTGATTAGTTTGTTACAGGCATTCAAATCCAGTAACCACCCAGTAGAGATTAAACCATATAGAAACATGGCATTTTGAACACGCTTGTACATCCTATGGTATCCACAAAAGGAATAAAATTAAGCACAGCAGAGAAAGAAGCTGAAATAGGTCAAATATTCATGTTGTTATTGTAACTTTTCACAGGACAAAGATTCTATGATTCTATGAAAGTTTAGAACGTGGAACTCCAAAGTTACAAATGTTTCATTTCTAAGAGGTATATATAGCTGTCAAAGTATTTCCACACACCGTGATGAGACCAGCAATAGGATATAAGTTTTGATTCTGTCCTGGAAACATTGGACTTTGTAAAAAGACACTTAATTCTGAATTTGCATATGAAATCGTCATCACAGGTGAAATAAATAGGAATCAGATGCTTGACCATGGCAAATTAGGAAACCACCTATACTGAGAAATAAACAAGATACAAGATAAACCTTAATGACACTCTTTACTAGTGTTAGGGACAGATCTTTTAGCAGGGCCTGTAGTGATAAGACAAAGGGTAATGGTTTTCCACTAACAGAGGGACATTTCAGGTCGGGTTGGATGGGGCTCTCAGCAACCTGATCTGGTTGAAGATGTCCCTGCTCCCTGCAGGAGAGCTGGACTAGGTGAGCTTTAAAGGTCCCTTCCAATCCAAACTGCCAGGTGGTTAGAAGGCAACATGAGCTCTATACATGAGCTTTTTAGCTCAGTCAGGTAGGTCCACAAATTGCAGTTTCACATGGAGTGAACCACAAGGGCAAGCTGGTAGGAGAGAATGGTTTAAACCTTTACTTATTTACAATAATAATTATTGCTGTTTGTGGCAGTTTTTTGTGACCATTTGTATATACTTGGCATTTATAAAACACTAATCACCATGGAAATGCCTAGTATATATCCCAAGTGAAAAACATAGAAAGTCACTGGCTACTTTATCAGATCTTTTGTCTCAGAAGTAATATCTGTAGGTGGCTTTTCCCTGCAATATTCTATTTTAATATATGTTTTCCCCAAGAACTAAACAGATTTTAAAAACCTCTGAATATGGAAAAGGACAGACTGCTAATTAACTTCCCCAAAAAATACTTTGATATTATGAACATGAAAGAAGAGCTAATAATGGTCTTTCAGAAATCAAAAATATACGGAATTTTCAACCAGGAAACAGAGGAGAAACCGGGATGCTGAGGAACTTGAGAAAAAAATTCCTTTGCTCACCCAGACAAGTTTCCAATACATAAAATCAATAAGCTCCTAGGGAAAATGGCCACTAACTATCAAACTTAATGCATCTTATATACTACTGACTTAAACAGTTTTCCGTCTTAAAGAGGTGGGATGTCACGACAATTTGCAGAAAAGTCTACTGCAGGAATAATACAGTTTAGATTAAAAAAAATATTACAGGTAGACAACAAAAGAGCATACTATTTCTAAGATATAATCTCCAACTTACATCTGGGCTGGGGAAATACATGAAAGTCCAGAGGGGGCTGCTGCAGAGCCAGGGGTCTAGAACTGCCTAACTCCAAGGTTTATAATCCCTCAGACATACAGGTCTTGTTTTCAAGGCCTGTAGCTCTGCCACATAGATTGTTTTTTGTCCCAAGAGAAGGCACATCATAGAGAGGCATTCCCTCTAAAAGAGCAGGTAAGCTTTCTCCTCACCAGATATGACAGATATCAATCAGAATAAAAACAGTAAAGAAAACACTAAGGAAGATAAATCTTCAAAAAGTAAGAATGAACTTTCTCTGTGTGACTGCAGTGTTTACACTGTTTGTGAGTCAGACTGAGGTATAGCAATGAACAACGCTGTGATCTGTTTTACCAGGCGGAGAGTGAAGATATCTGCTCTGAAACATGAATGCTGCAAGTTCCTAGTGCTAGTCACATATGTTAGTTATCAAGCCTAGAGAGGCTTATTAGGAAGTTTACTTGCACCACTTAAGTAAGTGGGAGCATTGTCAAGTCTTCTCTCTAAAAACGCCACTTTTAATCTTTCATTTAACAAAAGTGTTCAAATAGCTTGAATGAAACACTATCCACTCGTTAAGCAATTCATTTTTCTTTCCTGTTACTATAGTTGGTATCTTTGGTTGTTAACATTTAAGAAGGTACTCAAAAATAATTTCTATAAGGGCATATGCTCATAAAGCCCTTTTCTAGACAAAGAAACCTGAAGAAAATCCATTCTTCATTTTAGGGAGACAAGAGGCATAGCATTACATCAGAGACTAAAGTTGTCCTTACTCTCTGACAATCATAAAGCTAGCAAGCCAGATGTTGCTTTCACCTGCACTTAGTGCAATCTATTTCTAGCTCACTTAATAAAACCACAATTGGAATTGTGGCTCAGAAAGTGCTGGGAAAATACAAAAATACAAAGCAGATGTGAAAGGAGAGTTATAGGTATATGGACATAGTAGTAAAAATCTTGATTTCATAAGTCTTCTTGTGAGCTACATGTTTATCATGCTGTTTTAAGCCATTGACCATTCTGAATAATTTTTTGTTCCCCAAATTCCTACAGAGCAAACCAAAAACATTTTCTTACAAAATGTTCTAAAGTTCCTTCTCTAAAGTTAAGAGACCAGATAGTTTTCTCCAGACAGAACTTAACTGAAATCTTCAGAGAATTAAAGGAATATGAGATTACAACTGGACTTGATGATCTTAAGTGTCTTTTCCAACCAAAACAATTCTATGAGGTAAAATACTAGTATCACTGAAATCATCACGCACAAGAAGGTATTTACACAGTAAACTGCAATAAGTATCAAGAGTCAACCACAAAAAGTAAACTTCTTAATATTACTTGCAACATACCTTCTCAAAGATGAGGGCCTGTGAGCTAACCCTGCATAGCTGACCAACACTCAGTGATGACTCCTTGCATGGCACATGGTACCTGAAGGAATCTGCAAACATCAGCCTGCTTAATGAAGAGATGCTCAACACAGCAAATACAAAATGTTTCAGAAGAGCAGTAGTGATACTGAAATTTTGTCCAATTAGGTATGCTCTGAAACTGTCCATTAGCTCCATTTTATTTATCATATTTTCAAATGAGTAAACTTATAAAACCTTCAAGTCGTAAGAGCTGGTCCACATGATACCATCATGTAGGTCATGGCTGTGCATATTCCATGAAGCAAAAATGCAAGGCTTTTTTGAAAACCAGGTGCAAATCTAGACCGTATTTTTAGAATTTACAAAATTTTTTTGACAACCATGTCACTTTATTAACTTGAATGACAAACTTTACTAAAAATCTGCAATTCAATCTAGTAATTTCCTCAGGATGTTTCCTGGTGCATATTCAAATGGTCTAGGGACATTGTTACAGAGTAAAGGACTTCGCATGGCAAACGCTGAGTGACTCATTTTTAAGAAGGAATCTGGAAAACATCCCATGTAATGCATCTGCCCATTTAACATAAAATTCTGAGGCTAAGGTTTCCTAAGTAGGAGGGAAATATGATGATATACTTGGCATCAATATTCATTTTCCTCTGTGAAGAACCAGAAGGAGATGTGACCCTCCCGATTCTCCCACATAATTCTACTAAACCACAAAATATATGTCTTGTTCTGATAGGATAAGATATGTACAACTACGTGAGCTGTTGATCCAGAGAGCATGCTGCTTATGTCTAAAAAGTGGGATGTAAGTACATAGAATAAAGATTCATGGGAAGCAGGCCTGAATAAACTGTGCAAGTGGGAATGCAAATAGTGTAAATACGACTCAGGAATGGAGACTGCTAGCTGAATAGAGAGTGGGAGTTACAAAAAAAAAAAAAAACAAAAACAGGTGAGTAAGGTTCACAAAGTTTCATCTTTGGACTAATCACTGGAGAGTCTGAAAGTCTGAGGTGTTTCCAGGTGTTTTCATTATGGCTTTCTGCAACAGTCTTGTGAGCTTATCTTGACACACCTTGATAACATGTTTCAACTCTGCAGAAAAATAGTGATGGATCTACATGGACTTCTGACAAGTACACTTAATAACATCTTTCTGGAATAGAAGGAGCTAGAAAGAAAACAAAGACCAAACTCTCAGAAAGCATTTTTACTCCCTTCAATGTAGAAGGACAATATTTGGGGGCATGAATGCCATTTGCTCGGGCTCTCCTTTGTTAATCACAACATTTTCCTGCATTTCATAATGTAAAAAAAATAAATAAAATTCACCATTATTAACATACCACGCCCTCTTTTTCAGACACAAAGTGGACCAAGATGCTTTACCCAACCTGCAGAGCGACAGTTTGTGACAAAGAGAACAATCTGATGGTTTTCTTCACAGTTTACTATCCAAGGACTGCAAACAGTATGTTTATGATATTCTGTGGATGGGCAGCAAAGTGAAATGCTCTGTGATTACGTTGTTCTGACAACTGTGCTGTGATCAGATTGAACCCTGTGCAGAAGCAAGAGAGGAAGCTTGTGCCTGCCCTTGAAGTGACTGAGCATTCAGCCCTGCAGGCTCCCAGGAGCAGTGGGTAGGGTAGGGCAGGACAGTGGTGATAGCAGGGCCACAGTTTGCAGCAAAAGCCAGACTGGAAGTTTCCAGAGAAAAGAAAGGGTCTGTCAGCAGCATGGAGCAGATCCAAGCCTTGGAGCTGAGACAGAAAGACATTTTCTAGGAATCAGAGAGGACTGTGTGAAGTTTGTTTTAATCCAGAAGCCACTGAGCCAACAGACTGAAAAGCAAAATAGGAGAATAGGACCATCTCTTTTCCAGTCGCTGGCAGGCAGGAGTAATTTATTTTAATCTCATTTTGTGGGGTTTTTCCCTCATTCAGCAATTCTGTTGTGCCTTGTTACAGAGTTATTTTATTTTACATTATTATTAGTGTATTTTGATTAATATAGCTTTAAAATGGGAAGCATTTTGGATAGTCGATTTTAAAGGAAAGGAGGAAAGAGGAGGGGCAGATCCACTTCTGGTAGTCCTATATTCCAGCTCATACTGGTTCCTCTGATAAAAGTAAGTAACAGAACACAGCAGCTGGATCCGTGTTTCAGCTATACTAGCAATGCAGTGAAAGTACAGAACTGCACATCAGATTTCCATCAGTGCACATCAGCACTGCACACCAGATTTCCACTATGCATCTCCAGAGTAATGGGTCCAACATCTGCCATGAATCAGCAGTGGTTTATGTCTGTCATGAACTGAAGTCCACATAACAGGTTTTGAAATTTCCATAGCCAAATATATGGCTTCAGGAGTGACTCAGGTAAATTTGGCACCTTAGAACAGAAACATGTATTCAGAAGCACAGAGACAGGACAATGCTTGCCAGACAATACCTTGTCCATGCCAGTAACACTGATCTAGTAGTTTTCTGTTTAGGTATTTTTCATAGGAAAAGCAACATATATTTGGGAACCACTAAGAAACTACTAACAAAATAGTCATCTTTCTTTCAATTCTCTTCCTTGTTAAATGAGTCAGGCAGTAAACATAATGCAGGATGATAGAATAAGATCTACTGTACTGCAGGTACATATTTGTTTATGGTATTTGTTTATGGTATCAGAAGTCTCTGGCAAATGAATACTTCCTTCTTACAATAATCACTATCCAAAATGATGGATGATGATTTCCAAGAAACTGTAAACATTACAGCTTAATTTTTAGAAGTAGCAGAAGTCTAGGGCACAAGAAAGATGGCTGAATTTGAATAATAAGGGTCAGCTGGTCTATTCATAAATAGTAGAATTAAGAGAAGCTTTGATGTTACATGTATGCATACATGTATGCTTATAGAGACAGTACAACAAAAATCACTGATTGATACACTAATAGAAGTCACAATGAGGAAATGAGAAATATACTGCAGATAGAATTAGTACCTATTTGTATCCTAAATGCAATATGGAGAATACTTTTATAAGAAAAGTATTATGACACAGTAATTTGGCCATGAGAGGGTAATTGACTTAAGATATTCTGATAAAGATCGATTGCTAAGGTTTGAAGTTATGACACCAACAAAGTTACAATGACATTAGCACAAAGAGAGAGACACAAATCCATTATAAAGATACAATCAAATATTCAAAAAAGCCTGGCATGCTCATTACTTATTCATGCTAATACAAGTATATTAAGAAATCTAAACAGCATTAGCGTTCAATCACTCACAAACCAAATGAGGTTTTGCATTTATCAGCCACCAGTCATCAAGAACGTAACGTTAGCTGTACAAAGGTGATAATATGACATAACTGGAGATGTTTATATCAGCCTACACAGACTGAGAGATACAGTAGGATTTATTAAACTGAATAATGCCTTCACATTCAGCACAGCAATAAAAGAAATAGCTGAGCAGAAGTCATTTCCCTAGACAATAAGATTTACCTTCATAATCACTTAAAGAAGTTGTATATGCTTTCAAGGGTCTAAAACAATCTTCTCGCCCTTAATAAACCATTTGCAGTTTAAGTTTGCAAATACAGAATTAGGTGCTAAAATTTTTAAAATGTACTCGAAAAACCAAGCAAGTTGTCAGGGTGTCTGTCTTACTGGAGTTTTGGCATTTTTTCTCTTAGGCTGGTTAAAGAACCATCAAGGTTAACTTAGACTCAAATGGAGTTTTATAAGTTTAATATAACCCCCTCAAGACTGCATTTGAATCTCAAATGGTTTAATCATCCAAACAGTCAAATCCAAGACTCTCACTCACTTTGATACCCAGCAGGGTTATTTCTCAGATCAGGCAAACTTTTAAAAAATCTTTTTCTTGGATATACATCACTTATTTTGCTGTAAACTTTTGTAGTGTTATTTGGCATGCCTTTAACTTCCTTGCTCATATGGTCTGGAAATGCTCTGGATAAATTGCCCATTTCAGTGGGAAAGGGACCTGCCATCAGGGTGCTGAGAGTCCCTGGTCCTGCGTGGCCATCCCAGGGCTGTCTCTGACCCCAGTTCCCCTCACAGGGCCTGATCCTGACCCCCACCCAGCAGGTTGACATCCAGTCCGACCCTCAGCTGGTCCCATCCCCAGGGAGGTGCCTGATGCCCTGGGCTGGGGCTGCCCCCAGCTGCGGGAGTGGGATGAGCCCTGGCCATGAGGCTCTGCCACCCTTGGGACCTTTGCCACCTCCAGGACCCCCTGCCACACCCTGGCACTCAGGGATCTGCTGACCCTGACACCTTCAATGTTTACATAGTTATTTCTATACACTGTACCAAATGGCTATACTTTTCTCACCAATACTGAAATTGTCAGTGTTTTGGGGTTGAGTGAGAAGAAATCAAACTTTGATCACCAAAACAACAACAACAAAATAATTATAGAACTAAATGAAAATACTAAAGGTTGCTATAATTATACGTTGCATGACATACCTCCTAGTGCAAGGACACAGTGCATCTGCAGAAGATGTTTACACTTGCTTTACAGCAGCACTTGAGTAAGGTATTGCTTCGGTTTGATCCTGATGACATGCCATTTATAAACTCTGACTGATAAATCTAATGCCTCTGAAATCAGATAAAACTTTGATAAATGACTTCTTAGTGGGCAGGCTGCAATAGCTACTTCTGTCCACATTTAGCCACCCTGCTGTAATCAGCACCATTTTGTTTAATCAACAGTTCAGACAACAATACATTTGAAAGCTATCATGCCAGTAAGAGATGTGAAGATACTCTTTTCTTGAAGGATACATTAAGACAGAAAACTACAAAAACTAAACTCTTTCTGTAACAGTTTTTATAACATGAGTACTTGCTAGGAAAAGTCTCGCTATTTTAAAGACTACTTTTATTCCAAGGGCTTTTCCCATATTTTGTGGTGATAAGACTTGAGAAAGACTCTGTAGCAGAATCAAATACACATGATAACACAATCAACTTTTCCTTCACATATAAGTTAAAGGATCACTGATGCTTTAACAGAAAGAAAATATTATGCAAGGGTGGCTTAAATACAAAAATGTTGAAAGGAGCCCCAGAACTCCAGCAGTGTGGGGAAAAAAAAAAATAGAATTTTACAGTTAACACAAAACAAGATTGTGCCAAGGCTGCTAATGTCATGCCACTTCTTTTCCACAGTCAGGGGAATTCTCCATAAAAATGTGAAATGAATTTATGATGGTGTCAAAGAGCATGAGGTACAGAAGATCAAGTAGAGACTGATTCGTTTATATCCAGAGCACATTAGCCTGCTGGGCAGAATAAGCTAACAATTCACAGATGCTAAACACTTCTTATTTACACTTTCCCTCTGGATTTTGGGAACAGGTCATGTGTGGCTGAGTGCAGAAGTATAATACTGTTCATTTGATCTTCAACCAGCAGGACCAGCTTTCCAGATTAGCAAGTGATTTTTGAAACAGAACTGTTGCACTGTGTTTGTTGCTTTCTTAAACTTGTTAGCAGCCACATGAGATAAATTATTTCACTCTAAGCAGAAATATTATTCATATGTTAGGTTTTTAAATTTAACTCTTATCCTGAAAAGGGGAGCAGAACAATTACAAGGCTTCCAGAGTTGACAAAGCCAGAATCAGCTAAGAGGAATGGGGGTCAGCAATTACCCATCAAAAATACTGCTCTCAATTATTCCAGGAGAACAGTCTACGTCTCTTCAACTAGGAAGCAGATATATGTTGAACCAATTTTTGGAGTGGAACAGCTCATCCACTCCCCAGTGAAGGAGGAGGCTGCTAAGCTAAGTGATAACAGTATAACAGAAAGTGATGAAACAATCTAGTACAGATACTACTTTAGTAGTGGCTTTCTTAAAACCAGAAGTCATCTTAAGGGAAACCATTCCTTAAAGAAGCTCGTAGGATCAAGGATTTTAATTAACAGTGACAAAATCCCATTTCTCAGCCCTCAACATATTTTATAAGAGGATAGAGGGGCTAAACAGTGGACTGACAACGAACTGTGAAGCAACTGGATTGTGCATCAAATAGTCACAATTAAAATCAAAATCATATGATAATCAGAATTCCCAGGCAAGTTAAGTTAATAAAGCTAAGGTCTGCACCCCCCTATTGTAAACAATAGCCAAGTATAGAATAATGCAAAATCATTGTGTACAACTAATTTCATTCTCAAACACTCTCTCTCTTTTGTCTTCAGAAATTAAACAGGAAGAACTATCCAGGTAAAGATGATCTGGGTTGATCTAAATGAGAAGCTCTCACCTAGTCACAAGGAATGACAAATTGAAAACTTCTACAAAATAAAGGTATACAATTAAATTCTTCTATCGAATGAAATAATTGGGGACCAACATAACATATACAACATCACTCCAATCACTGTGTCCCTGCTTGGTGACTATTAATCTTTCTCTTTCCAATTTCTACATCACATGTTAAGAGGAATGGCATAAATGAGCACGCAAGTCCACAAACATTAATATTTCTAACATCATTAATGAAATCCTGAGACAGACTAGTGAAGTTTAAGACATAGAACATAAGTTACCCAAGTTCAAAAGGATAAACACTAAAAAATCTGGAATTTGAGGAAGCATATTTTCTGCCTAAAGGAATCAGCTTTTGATTAAGCAATTGACTTTTGTAGTAAATAACATTAAAATAAAGAACTTTAATTTCATCAATATTATAACATTAAAATACAAAAACCACTAACTGCCATGGACAAATGTTTTCCATTATATTTAAAGAGAATAAGGGATGGGCTCTGTGGGAACTTGACATTTATCATTCAAGTGAGAGGAGATCTTGTGAATCTCAAATAACACAGCTAAGAGCAAGTTAAGTGATCTTTTTTCTCTCACAGATGGAATAATGCTACATCTTCCTACACCACATCATGTATTCTGTTTCAGTTGTGTAATGACATGCAGAGGTTTCAGGAGAAATGAGGAAGGCAGAAAACCTGCTGTCCTCCTGAAATCTTCATAGCAGACGCACAGTAAACATGCATAGTAGAGCATTACTTACTCCCAGCTGATTCATACATCTTATGGCAAAAATAAGGGAGGTATTTCCATCCTCTGCATACAGACACACAAACATGCACACATGCTCCCAATTTCTTATCACACAGTGCTTCCTGTCTTGAGTTTCGATTCCAGTATTTTCATAAAATATAACGCCTTAAGTGCGCTCATATTTAATGAATAATTTCTGATTGAAGCTAAACTACAGTTGTCAAAATAAGTGAATGAAGTATCTTTGCTTATTGACATGATAAATATTTTACTAGAGGTAAATGCTTCAGCCTCTATATAATCCACCTGACTGCACATACCTTGTACTCTTGAAAGCTATTTCACATCTCTCCAGTCTATCCAGATCCCTCTGCATCCCATCTTTCTTTTCAACTTCTGAGAATGTTGTTGCACCTACTTACCAACAAATGCAAACAAAATGTGTCGACTCCTAATACAAGCAATGAGATGAGACAGGTATCATTAAATTTTCCTTCACACTTTTTTACTGTAAAGGCATAGGATTAATCCAAATAGGTATGAGCCATGTTACAGCAAGGTTTCTAGCTCAACGGTAATTATTTTCCCGTGATATTTTTCATTCATCCTACTACAAAAATTCTAAATCATACGCCCCAATTCCACAATCTTTTATCAAAATTAATATAGATGATTATTAGAGACTCCTTAATTAAAAAGATCTACTTTCAGGATTCTCTCATTTAAGTTCAACAGAAACTTTTTTCCCCTTGATTTATAAAGGCATATGAAAACTTCAGCATATCAAATACATGCAAAAATTATTAACTACAGGCTAGTAAACAGAAAATAAGATAGTTGCTTAAAGATTACTGATGTTTACTCCTTGGGCTTATTCACTTTGCAGGTCTGAACGTACCCAGGAGGGTCACTGTGGTGATGCAGCCTTGTGAAAACTCAAAAAGCATGCCATAGGACAGGCAGAAAATTCAAGTGCTGGAGTCAATAGGGCTGTTTAAGCAAAGGTTACTTTAAGAAGACTCCTGTATTGAGGTGGACTAAAAGGAAGTGTGTTGTATGTGGTTCTACAAAAATAAATTTAACATTAAGCCAAAGATAACCAAAAAAGATAAGAGGTTTTTAATAGCTTAAAGAAAATAATATCCTCTTACACTTTGCTTTGAATTCTTGCCTAATGTGAAAGTTAATTTTCACAAATTTATGAAGAAACAAAATTATCGTAATGGAAAAGAACATCTACTGCAACTACCAGGTCATTTTTTCTGTACAGAATATTTTCAAGAGAACCATTCTTGACTAGAGACAACCTATTGAACAAACACAAGCCTCTCAGACAATCAAAAGATTTTTAAAGGAGTAGATAGGATGATTAAAAGGATGAGATTATAAGATGAAGCTATATAAAAGACCTCAGAAAAGTTATATTCCCTTCTAAGGATAAAAATGTAAAAAAAGCATTCATAGGCCCACATGGCACCTTTGTTGGTCAGCTGAATATATCCAAAACTTTTATATATTGTAAAATATAGGCTTACTTTCAATTTTTCTTTTTTTTTTTTTAAAATACAAGCTATTAGGAAGGATTTCCAGTAAAAACATATGTTACTATTTGATTAAAAAAAAAAAAGTAGCATCAAATACACAAAGAACACTGGATACCTCACTAATATATCAACTAGCATTGCTTTCTGCAACTCACTAATCAACTAAGTTGGCACAGTTAGTTGGTATGCTATTCAAGCTGATCTGTAAGAAGTGACTTATTTAACAGTAAAAATGAGATTAGAATAAAAACCAAGCCATTTTAATTATAGAAAATACAAGATATCAACTTTTAACAGGTCTCTTTAAAAAACAATTTAACAGCTAAGTGATCTATGTTTTACCTGAATATGCACTCTCATTAAAAGCAAAGTAAATATATCTGAATACAGACATATTCCATGCCATTCTCTTTATTACTTAATTTCCCAGGTATCTCAGCATGATCTGAATAAATTATGCTGACAATACAACAATATAAATGATAAATCAACAACACTATTTTAGTGATATATAGCACAAAATGTAAATAATAACCAGCACTGCTAATTGGCTCGCTACCTGGCAACAGAGCAGTAAGTAAGCTATTTCACTGGTAATGCTTCAGCTGTGTACCACCCTAATCATTAGGCATTTCTAGCCATTCTAAGCTGTTTCTACTGATATGTATAAGAAACTGTACTGTATCATAAAATTAATGCCTGAAAGACATTCTTATTAAAAAAAAAATTAAAAATATAATTGACAGCATCTGAATATTATGAACCAAACCCTGCTACATTGTGTGGCAGAAACATTACTCAATTCATTGCTTGACATATCAAATCAGGATGTGGTTTACTTGAAAAGCTAAAACAGAACATTGAGAGACTGAAGTTATTTACCAGCCTGGGGAATTATCAAAGTCTATAAGAGCCTATAAGTCTTGCTTCAGGATTTTATTTATTGTCCAAACACAAAAGATGAACGTAAAAGTGTAAATCAAGTTTTCCATCATAGACTGAAGATTCCGTGACCTCCAATTGTTGGAATGAGTATCCTCCTTCAGCCAAGAGACTTCCACAGAGCTCCTTATCTTGGGAGAGCCTCCCTTGTACAGAGCAGAGGCTTTCTTCTCCCAAGCAACCACAAGACCCTGCCACATGACACTTCTCTGTGAGGCTGAGCTCAGCCTCTCTCACTCCCTCCTAACCTGCACTAAATTAAAGCCCCATGCTGATGGAAGGACACACCAAAGGTAGGAAGGAGAAGTCATACAAGTCACAGCAGTGTGTTCAGCATCCTATTGCTTGTAACCAAGATGTTCAAGGCTTTGTTGAAAAGACAACCATCACCAATATCCCAAAGGGAGACTCATTGAAAAATTTGTCATAGGATAAATGTTAGCTCATGTTTTCCTACTTTATTTCATCTGTGAGAATTGCCTTACAAACATGGATGTCTTTTTGTTTCGTTTTCTAATCCTGCCACACTTTTCACTCCAAAGATTCTTCATCTGTAAGTCCCATTCTGCAAAACATCAAAACTTTATCAATTTTCAGCTTGATGGCACACTTTGTTTGCACTATGGACAAAGCCAAGAAAAAAAAAAAAATCACATTTACCTTGTATAAATCACTCATTTTCTATAAAAGTCTTACTGATCTCATGCACTTAAACTAAGCTCTCCTATTTTCATTCTTTCTTTCTATTTAAATTTATCTATGCTTCTGGATACTTTTTATGACTATTCCTGTATCCTTTCTGTTTATGATGTATATATTTCAAGCACAAAGGTATGAATTCAACAGTGTATTCAAGGCAAGAGGATAGCACTGATAGGTATCATAATATTTGCAGCAGTATTTTCCAACCCATTCTTTATTCATCCAACCATTTTGTTTGCTGTTAAGACCACCGCTGTGAACTGAGCAGCCTTTTCTATTGAGCTGTCTACAGTAATGATGATCATGAGGAAACCCTATCCCCAATGAAAGAAATGGCAAAACTCCCAGAGACTTCAGTAGGATCTGAATTTCACTGAAGTTCTTTCTATCAAGTAGTTATAGCTAATTTACAATTCAATCAATGGTTATGAATGCTGCAAATAATTCTATATAATTTACATCGCAGGAAATTTGTCAAAACTGAATATATTTGAACTTCTGCTCCCTAATTGCCTAAATCAGTTAGATCTCCAGAATTCCCCAGGGGTTTCTATGGACTTGACTACACAAAAATTGTTGTAATCTATATTTTTGTTCCTTTTACCTTGCGTTCCTTGCACACCTTTACCTTACCCTTCACACTGCAAATAAATCCAATAAATATACTGAATAGATCATCATTAATCCTGAGTCTCTGGGAGCCCTGTGTTAACTTTTACCTGTGCTCAATACTGGCCAGTTCTCCATTCTCTTCTATTTTTCCAAGGGTCCAAATGCATTTCATTAAGCTTTTTTTTTTTTTTTTTTTTCTGTAGCTGCCCATTCCTTGGTAAATATGTAAATAGCAGCCTGAGAGATATAATTTATGATTATTTTCCTATTCCTAATAAATGTGTCCTCTTTATAAGTATTTTAAAATTGTTATTATTGTTGCTAGTGTTTTAAAGCTAGATAATATCTTTTTCCCCTGTTTTTGCTTAACCTAAATTCACAAACTGATTAAGAGTTGCTGTTCCTGAAATGGAACAGAGAACAAAAGCAAAATTGACAGTTAGAAAACTAAAGGTTACAGTCCTCATTGCGTATCTGCAAATGCATATCTACAATTTACAATTCTGTTTTATGGCACAGTCGCATACAGTGTATTTAACTTAATTTGAAAATACTATGCATTTGCAAAAGTCGCTACCATCTGCTCCTTATCTAACCATCAATTTCAGAATCAAGCAACGTAGGCAAAGGAGCTGAACAAAATTTCTATTACAAAGTCTTACTAATATTACAAAACTCAGTAATATTATCTGCAGCATTTCTTGATGGAGCACGATGGAGGACTACACTGACACAGCCCCATTAGCTTGTACCTTATGCAGAGCACACTATTTTTGGGACATTAGGGGTTTTTGCATGGATCTGCACTGTATCACATAAAAGGTACTGGTTTGCTTGCAAATAATCTAAGATTTTAAACATACACTGCAACACACTGCATAGGAAATATGCATGTTAGTACGTGCATAAGTAAACAGGGAGCTGTGAGCCCTTAGGTGAACTAGTTGAGTTATTCAGTATGGATCTTACTTAGTCCTATCATCCTGTGGGGGCTCTCCATTTCTTAAATCTTCAATTTAATAAATTCACTAAAATTAAGAGATCAGTATTTATTAAGGAATTAATATGGTTCAGGCATATTTAAAGTTAAATAAGCACTTAAGTGTTTTACTAAGTAGGAGCTTAAGACAACACATACTTCTTTTTTCCTCTAGGTTATGCTTTAAGTTTCAAATTGCTGAGATGGCACTGGTAGCCAGACTCAAACTCTGACCAGCCACAAATTCAGGGTGAAACATGTCCCTAGAGTTTAAGATATCCTTTGCTGTGGCCTCTGCCATCGAGAAGATCCTGTCCAGTGAAACAGCAATAGTATAGATATCGTGAAACATGATGTAATTATTTTATAAAAATAATAAAAAATAACAAAAAAGCCCAATATAAAACTAAGAAATGATGAAAAAAAACCACAGAAGCATAAAATTTCTTCTTCATAAAACTAATATATTGAGATATCAATGGCTACAGTATAATAATGTCTCTATAAAATGCAAACCATATATCTGGTAGTATTTCTTTAAATCCCCTTTCCAGGGGAGAATGAAACATATATCTGGGGACAGAGGGATGCTGCCTCCCTATGAATGGGGGGATACAGGAACAGCTGTTACTTTATCCTTTGCTAACAAAGTGGAAAGGTTCTCATATACCTCTACTCTCCCATTGGCACATCCGTGCCTGTAGACATGCAAATATTCAGGAATGCATGCAATACCTAGCATTATATATGTTCTATGCTTTCAATGACAATAGGTTTAATTTTGTTTAAAATTTTTTAATTGAAGTCAAAACATTTTTGCATTTGGCATATGCTATCAGCAAATAAAATTATCCTGATGAATGGCATAAAACTATTAATTATGTTTTGTTCACTCTATTGTTAGTGTATTGCTCGTGTGGTTAAAAATTAACTCTATGATCTTATTTAAAACAATACACATGTCATTTCAGACATTCCTAAAAAGGATGCTTAGTAATAATAAATAGGTGTACTTGTCAAGAGAAATTTGCTAACAAAGTGAATTCAGGCATCTTAAATAGATAAAAGAAAGCAACTACTGCAGGATAATATTTTGTTGGGGGTTTTTTGTTTCTGCTTTGTTTTGTTTTTTAAGATTCCCCTTTCTGTTTTTGTTCATTGATGAATTTTAGATATGCAGATAAAGACAATAAATGTTTGATGATTATATGGGACATTCCAGAGTCTCCAGACAACCTTAAATATTTCAATGTCTGGGAAAAGTGTCAGGGAATATCATAGTGCCTGTGTTATAAACACTAATAATATTGATAAGGATAACTTGAATGATTTGAAAATAAAACTGTCAAAGTAATTCTTAACCAGGGCACACAGTAGGGAACACATCAGTATTCTCATCCACAGATGCAATGATGCAAAAGAAACAAATAGGACTTTAGAAGTCAGATTCGTAGCACATCTGCATTTGTCATTCACATCTGTACACAACTAAGTGTGCACATAACTTAGGTAAGTGTACAGTCAGCCACAACTTGTCATGCAAATGCCAACTTACATGGTTGCAAATATACAAAATTTGCCTGTACAACCTCAGAAAACAGTCTTTAAAATCTGGCATTTTGAACTTGCCTGTCTGCAGCAATGTCAGTGATGTTCTCTGTAAGTGCACACATTTTCCTATGGACAATGTATCTTATTAATCCCCTGATCTAAACAGAGATAATACATTTGCCAAAGATGTATGCTTTATCAGGATTAATTTCCTCTAACAACTACTGTTTTCCCAAGACGGATGAAATGACCTGCACAAAACCACAGGTGTTTTCCATTTTATGGGGTTTTTTTGTATTTTTCTATCAGTTTAAGAAATCTATGAAGGTTTCATTTTCATCATTTCTTTCCCTTCCCCTGAAAATTATTTCTTATTTAGAAACAAATTTTCATTCAAAAAATTCACAACCACTTTGTAGTCCCAAAGCCACTTGGGAGAAAACAGGAGAGAGCAAACATTCAAGCCCAGTCTCCAAAAAAGCAACCCCCAAGCTAGAGGGTGAAGAAGGCCTAAAACTGGAACATGGTTATGAAGTGGTCACTAGCTCAGAGGAGATTTTCAACCTGTTCCAAATCAGTTTTCCAGTCAGTAGGTACTGAATGACCCAGATACATCTGAGTCACCCCAATAGCCATAACAAAAGTCATCAGAAGAGTGAGAGAGTCCATACCTAGCAATTCTATCAAAACAGAAGGGGTGCGTTTAAACATCTGTACTCTAACATACAGATGCCAGCACCACCACTGCAGCAAAGGTAAGCAAAGCTCACAGAGGCAATATGTGGGTTGACAGTGTATATACATGAATACGTAAAATCTGCTTAGGCACTGTCAGAAGAGCTGTCATACAACTGAGTAGTGAGGGTGGTTTGGAGCTACATTACGGGCAGAAAATTTCTGGTGCTTTTTTGAGACAAGATACCATATGCAAAGATTCAACTAGAATTTAATTTCCCTTTGGAAATTACAACGATTTATACAGACCATTTCATACTAAAATTCTTCAAAATATCCCTTTCAACTTTTTCTGGTTTTAGCCTAAATTTGCCCATTGGTTGTTTGCTACACTCTCTCAGTAGATGCAAATAACTGCCTACCAAGAACAAAACACCAGTGTATTTCATGGACAACAAAAAAATAAATCTATGTTTGTGCCAGGGGGCAATCAATTAACTTTTCTAATATTTTACCCTGGCATAAAGATCATTGCTTAAATTTCAGATGTGATGTGGCAAGTGGGCAAAAATACTGGCAAAAGGGAGCAGACAAACATTCCCAGTGAGAGACAGCGTGGCAATACTAGTAAGACCTTCTCCAGGCCTCAGTGCACACAGAAGCTTTTACAGGACAGTGCCCTTTATGTGAATAATATATAAATGCCTTCAGAAATTGCAAGAAAAACCTGTTTTTTTTTTTTCTTTTTTCCTTTTTCAAACAGCACAAATTCTTTCATCACTTTTTTGTAAATCCTTAATAGTGTGTTATAATACTGTTTGTAAGTGAAGACAGCACTGTGGCAAAACTTGTTATTGATCATGGTTTAAATTGTCTGATGAATTCTCTCTAAGACTTATGAAAGAAGTATCTTTTGTGCATAATATCCTTTTATTTTCCCACTTCATTTATTTTGATAACTGAAATGTGTGTATACATCTAACTACATAATGGTTTAGCACCTCTGAACTATTTCTAACTTTTTTTTTTTGTTGTTGTTCCATATATGGATATAGGAATGTTAGGAATATATATATATATATTTTTAGACTACCAAGCATCTTACATCAGCTAATAAGTTAAATATTTTGTATGCCTTGGAAATTCAGATTTGGAAAGAGAAACAGTGTTTAAGAACTTCTGAGGTACCCAATGATTCCTTGAGGTATAAACATGTCATTTGACATATCCAAACTGACAAAATACACATCAGCAAATACGAAAGCTTGGGAGAAAGTGATGGCTTACCTCAGAAACTTTTAACTTAAAAAAAATAAACAAACAAGGAAACAACCACATAAAGAAAGAATAAGCTGCTTAAATTTAATAATGAGGTATTTTTACTGTAGTTTTTGTTTAGTGTTCTTGATCTCAACAAAATTCTCACCTTTTAAAGATGCAAAAGCAGTTTACTTTATACCTGAAGTCATACTTACAGCTATGTTCGTATTCAGGTATATGTCTGAAGAACTGGGTTAAAAATTACCTGCCTGCTTCACTCTCGTTTGAAAACACAACTGCATTATCACTTCTGGAGATCATGATGAATTCGATCTAGACTAACTACTACAAGGGCATTGTGCACATCAATAAAAAAATGTGATAATCCCCTAGCTAAAATTAATTTATTAATGAAATGAATAATTAAATCTGCTGAAAAACACATTTGCAGGAAGTTAAGCAAAGGTGTTTTGAATAAGAATGGGGCTTTTTCTTATATCTATAAGTACAATAGACTTGCTAAAGTAAATAACCCTGTGAGTTACTTACCTCATAATGTATTTAGTTATAATATTAAATGGATAAAGTACTTGATCATCTCCCAGGATAATAAAGCTGGTGGTATGAAGAAAAGCCTCCATGGGATTAAGAGAGAGTTAAACATTTCAAATATGCAATTAAAGGCATTCTAGCATGCCTGTGATCTCTGCTCTCGTTTCCTATTTACAGAGAAGGAAAACTGGCTCAGACCTCCTAGACTAAGAGAAGGAAGTATGCAAAATCGAGCAGTCTCTGTGCCAGCTCTTGCTAATCCTTTTCAGTATGGTTTGCTGCTAATTTGTCATGGCACATATTTGCCTTATGTCTAATTAGCATCAAATTGCAAACTGCTATTTGCTAACAATTTGTTGCATCAATCTGCTTGAAAATCTATAGTTTAGAACTGGATTGCAGCTTATTCTGTCTATCAAAATTCCATTTCATACACATCACAGTAAATTATTTCCCTCCAAAAAATGTTGCAGTGCTCTATTGTACAAAGAAGCCTACATTTAAAAAGAAAGCCTATACAAAGTGATATTTTTTTGTTCCTTTGTTTCATCTTCCATTTATATTTTGCTATAACTTGTTTACAACTAGAATCAAATAAAGAGCTTGCTTTTTGTTTAGAATTAAATATAGCTGGAAATCCATCACCCCTATAATAGAATGGGTACATACAAAATTTTCATCTATACTTTGGAGAATATAGGAAAGACCCTTACAACAAGAATTTGTGGTCTGGAACTGGCTCTCAAAGTAGAGGAAAATTTCAGTTGAAGAGCTTGCCAGGTTTAGGAACTGGCTAATCTGTTCAACATCCACAGATATTATAATAAACAAATAGCTAAAAATCTTTGTCACAAACAAATACTGTTGCAAAGATGTTCTTCAATAAAACTATAAGTGATGTGGGAGCTGTTTATAAGATTTCCTCCCCCGCTATGCCTCATTAGAAGCAGATGGAATACTCCTGCTGTATGCATTGCAGGGGATAGATGGAAATGTGTTAGTACAGGGCCTGGACTATGAAATTCAGTCAATAGTAACACATGATGTTCTAAGCAGTCTCCTCTGCTATACTTGATAGATGATAAGGGGTCATCAAATAAGCATGGCTACACGCTACTTCTCTGGAAGCATGATTCCAGCCCACGCAGGATGATATTTCATGCCTAGATGTGATAGAGATAAATATGAAATATTTTTTTCCATGCTAAAAAACATTTAAAATTTCAAAAATATTTCATCTGGAGATAGCTGAATTTGTAGGGTTGAGGGAGACATCATGGGAGTGAACAAGAAAACAAGATGAGAAATCCAAATAGGCAATATCCATATAAATGCACTGGCTCTCAATCTGCAGTTGGTTCTGCATTTTTCTTTGCCATTTTGATCCAAAATTCCATACTGGGCACTAGACATATTTTCCTGTTCAAGTTTAAACAAAGTAAGTATAAAGCTTGCCTTTCAGTGAATTGGCTCTTGCTATAGCAAACAAATGTAGCCAGAATTTTCTGCCCAGTTCTATGTAAAGTTTGCATACTTTCTCCTTGTGAGAGAATGAGCCAAGCTCAGTATAAAATGCTGTCAAATATAATTAAAGCTTTTAAAGTCTGTCTGCTGTATCCATACCCAAGAAAATAATATATCAATAAGAATATATTGAATGCAACCTTCAAAGGCAGATTGAAGACAGACATTTAAGAAGTCCTTATCATTAGGATGAATCCTGCTCAGTGGTAAACCTCAATAGCTTCAATGAATGTAGTGTTAGAATGAGATTCAGCATTTTAGACAAGTTCCAGGAGCGCTTAAATAAGGTCTATCACAAATACTGAAGCAATACAGCTTGAGCTGCAGATCAGGCTAGATGACCTCCTGAGTTCCCTTCCCACCTGAATTATCCTAAGATCTGACATCTTATTTAATGAATATTTAGTAATTCAGATATTTTGTTCTGTATTCTTCATTACTTTCTAAGCAGATAAAAGTTCAATATAAATACATATTGGCGGTCACTGGTGCCTGGCCTGTAAAACACACTGAAGGGCTTAAGGAGAAAACTTCTAACAAGTGTTGGAACAGAGTTAAAAGACTACTTGTTTCCAGTAAGATCATGTGATATCCCCCCTATTTGTACTATAAGCAACACTAACAAATTAATCACACCTAACAGGATGCTTTGGCTTTCCTTCAAAGCTGGCTACGCATTTAGGGGCTCACTGCACTTCCTTGTAACTAAGAAAAAAAAAAATACAAAAACATAATTTAACAGTGAAGAAGACATTTTGAGAAGATACCACTTTAAGCAACTGGTATTGTCTATGTGACAAATATGGGAAACAATCCCCATTATGGGAAAGGGGTCCTGCCTTTTTATGGATCATCCCAAAATAGTGTCCATATGAGCTAGACATGGCAAGGTAATATATGGTAAATTATGAATACTCACTGAAGACATACAACTTTTCCTGAATTTGTTTTATGAGAATGAACATGTTTTACTATACTTATTTGCAAATACGTTAATTTCTACAATTTTATAGAACTTGTCTTTCTATCTATTCTTACTGGACAACATGTTAGAAATCACATTAATTACTATATTTATGTAACATTTTGAAACATGGAGAAAAGTGCAATTTTGTGCATTAGAAGTGGGAATGCAATCTGGGCAGCTAAACACCTCTTAATCTTCCAATCTGGAGGACAGAATTCAGGCTTTTTCATTTTGGCTGAAGGGAAACCAGTCTGTGTGCCCTGAATTCTCTCCAGATTTTACGGATATGAAGTCAGCAGTATGTCCCTATCAGCAGCCAAAATAACTGTGCCTGCTGCAAGATGATACACCTTCAGTGGGAAGTTTGGGAACAGTATTCTGCCCTCATAGCCTCCTAAACTGAGAGTGATTTGAGGTCAGCAGAACTCACATATTCTACCAGCATGCATAAAGCAAGATTCATTAGTTTTCTTCCATATACCAGCGCTGGTTTTCTTGAACAAGTGAAGTGGGGTTTTTTTTTTCATTTATATGTAAGTTGTTCATGGTTTCTGTAAATCAAAACCCAGAATTTCTAGGTGCAGATTTTTCCTTATGTTAGAAGAGCAAGAAAGCCAGACATCTTACACCCCTATAAAATATAAAGAAGAAAAATATAGGCAAATCACTTTTTTTTCAGTCAATTAAAAATTAATAGAAGAAATGAATTTGTAAAAAAAGAAAAAGAAGCATTTTAAAGTACACAGCATTGACATAATTAGATCTACCACATCTAGGTCAGCTAAGGATGCAGGATTCACACATCAATTATTTATTTAAAACTTTTGAACAATGTTGTTTCAATTGACAGCTTCCTAATTGACTCTTCCCAGAACTAGTAGAGCTGCAATGCTGTATACACATTTTATATAGCTCTGAAGAACTCATTTGAAAAACTCCATATTCACCACTTACTAGTGGCAGCTCTGCAGGGTCTACAGTTGAGATCAGTTTGGGGTTTTCATTGCTTGTTCTCATTGATGGTTATGGAACAAGAGAACAGGACTATCCATGAACAGATTGAAAGAGTTAGGTCTAAACTCACTAGGTGAGAAAGTAGTGGTGTTACCTGTGTAAAACTGACGCTTTCCTTCTTTCTGCCAGTAGGAACTTGAATAACAACCTCTAGGGAGTGACCCAGCAGATAATGCACAAATCAAGGTGGTTTCTTTCTATGTCCTTTCGTAAGCTTCCCAAAATGCCACTACTATCATAAACTGTCTTTGGTTTAAATAACCTAGAATTTAGAATGACATTTAAAATGGAGCCCCAAGGTGAGTGACTGACATATTGTTGAATGTATTCATATCAATATCCTTGGAAATGTCTAGCACATACCATATGCATATTTCATCTTATGCTTTTGTACAATGCTTGTAAAATATGTTTTGCAACACATGAAATGGCTAATCCAAGTGAAGGATAAAATTCACTGCTGTCAGAAACCAGACTTCCTCCTTTAGCTCACACAAGCACTAAAGATCAGTGCTTAGGTTCCCACCATACTGATGGCTCACGATAGAGATTTCTTCTACTTCCTATTATTTCCTACTATCTCTTGAAAAAAAGACAATTACATATCCAGCTGAGTAGTTTGAAAAAAAAACAAACAAACAAAAAAAACCAAACTATCAGAAATGCTATGAAAATCTTTTAAGTCAAAACTGGGATTTGGGAGTTGTTAATGGCAATAAATTTACTTAGAAAAAGGAAAACACCTACAGTTCTTGACAGTGTACAAGTCTCAAAATGTCATTGTAAATACATTTCAACTCCTGATCTGATCCAATAACATACTATTTTCGGTATACAAAAGGACCTGTGTGCTTCCTTCCTAGTCCTCTAGAATGCCAAACAACTACGTACTTAAACATAAAACATGTTGTTCTTGGTTACATACAAAAAAATGTCGTATATCTCTTTCCTCTTCTCATTCAGATTCTAATGAATGCTTCTCTGCTGGTCAGCTATAATGCAAGACTGAAAGTACTTTTCTCCTTGTCATATAACACTCTATAAAAAATACTATTGTCCTCCTGATTTAGTATACATACACATAGCTAGTAAGGAAAAAACCAGCATAGTCTAGCAAGTAAAGTCTCATGTGGGAATTTTCTCCCACAATTATCAGAGAAAATAAATTAAATTTTCAGACACAGCCCTATCAAACTCCACAACACATCAGCATGTTTAGGGTTCGCATAAAATAAAAGGAGGAACCTGAGAGGAAAGTTATTTTTGCAATCTAAATAATGAGAGCCTTGAAACGCTGATAGTGGAGGAAGGATTTTCATTAGGTATGTTTCACTTTCTTCCTTGGTGCAGCAATCCACTTACAGAAGCTGTATGTTGTTACATGACACATTTCCACTTTCCTACAGAAGTGCCTGTGATTTTTTTGAATGCTGTTTGTTGTTACTGCCTTTCTTCTCCAACACAATGCACCAATTTTTAACCTTTTCAGTAACCCAGTGACACCTCTGGGATATTACAGTATTCCTGTCAAAATGTCTGGTCTACAACAATAAACTTTACATTGATGTCTTGCTTTTCGGGAATAATTACACTGTTCCTTAAATGTTAGCCTATTTACTATTTGTGCAAAAAGATGACAATAAAATCAATGGAAAACAATTCCCAAATGTGCATCAAAGTCTTTTGCAATGTTAATGGATTAGTGTGTCTATAGAGGTGCAAGATCATTTTATCTTGATGCTTGGACTTGCACATGATATGCACTTCCTCAAAGCTAAACTTATTAACCCTTATCTGCTGAGCTGATATGTTCAAAAAGTTAGTTTAATCTTCCTGCATTTGTTAGGATTCTTTTTTTTTTTTTTTAAAGCCCAGGAATACTGCCCATCGATCAATAGGTGTATGATGAAGGAACTTCATCCTGCTACCTATGACCAGCGGCTATGTTTTTTCAATGATTCCACAGGAGTCAAAAACTCAACAAAGCGAATCGCGGATGCTGTAAAGGGAGCATGCTGCTCATGTCTGTGACCACTGTATGCAAAGCTTGGCATTAGTCACCGCCAGGCCGCCTCTGACAGCCCTGAAGTGAGGGAGATTAATGTGAGGCAGGGGCACTTTATTATTGTCATTCTGTTCTTTCACACTCTGCCTCTGACTTTCAATTTTGCTCCAGAATTAATTGTCTGCTCCCTACAGTATGACTGATGTAGAAGGATACAAGTAACATAGGCACCTGGTTCTGGCCTTGACAATCTGACTCGTCGTTGCAGGATGTATTGTGTACAGTCAAATTCAGGGACAGACGGGCATCTTTCAAAGAAATCAGCCAATGTTTCTTTTGACTTCAGTCAGATTTGACTGTAGATTATCCTTCTCTAAGAACAATTTTTTTCTTGTAGAGATGCTAACAAAATGCCAGTACCATTATTAAGTACCACTACATGGTACTATTGCTCTGTTTCAAGCAGCTTCATATGAGGCCTTTCTCTCCGAGCTTTCCTTTTTATGTTTGAAGGTAGTAAATTAGTCATGTAGCAGTGTTAAATCCCTACCCTCTCAGAGTTGTGCATTGTTGTGAGAACATTATATACAGTACCTTTGACAATAAAAATACATAGCTATGTAAGTCAGTATCATTTACTATTTATTGGACTAACAGTTCCAAAGCAAATTACACACAAAGTAAGACAAATATTTAAAGATCTTGTATCTAATAGAATATCTGACTGTATATCAGACTTAAAATGAACTGCTGTACAGAGAGATCAAAGAACATCTTTACTAGAGCATAGAGGATGGGAAAAAAAAAATCATATGGAATCAGTCTTTGCACACGAACCACGATCTATCAGTCTGCTTTTTCTCAGTTTAACATCTGATGGTGACAAATGCAAAGCCAGTTTTACACTGCAGCAAAACAAGGAGCTTCACCTTTATCTTTAAACAATAAGCATCTTTTTGTACTCACAGACATTGCTACCAGATGCCTGGCCAATAATTTCAACATTCACTGTTCTAAAAATAAGGTCAACTGTGGTATATTTGGTAAAGACTTAGTTTTTTGTGCCAGATATTCTAAGTGCTCAATACTTTCAGTTGGATTTTATCATATTTGGTCAGACTTGTAGTAAAATTTTCAGAGCTATGCAGTTGAGAAACTATGAGATGTATACAAAATGTATAGAAATAAGCAACACTAAATGTTCCACTGCTTAATGTTTCTCCTTTAGTACATGGGTGGAGTTCTTCAAGAGGATCTCAGGAATTTCTTCCCAAATACCCTCTGTGAATTGAACACGCAATACATTATTGTGGCTGTAACTCATCTACTCCATCAACATGACCATAACATTATGTTAAAGGGTATAGAAACATATAATATGCTAAACTGTCTCTATCCTGGATACCAGAAGGAAAATTACCACCATTCAGAGAGGACGATCCAACCTCACTACATTAATGATTTATCACTATGAGCAAAACACAAAAAAATAACTAGTTGCTTTTATAAAAGGAAGCAGCTTTTCCCACTTGCTCCAGTTTTCCCAGACCTCTGGGCAAACTAGATTTTAGGATGTGTTTCAACTTCCCTGAAATACAAAAAGCTATGAGAAACTCTGCCTCTTTAAAAAGGTGTGCGAGTAAATGTTGCAATATCCTTCAAACCTGACATTAAGTATTCAAATGTTACTTAAGCAAAGTGTGAGCAATTAAATTAATCAATCTTCCCAGCCATGTACTGAACAGATGTTCAATAAATCCTCTCTGCTTACAGTGTGGGAGAAAGAAAGTCCACTTTTAGCTGTCCTTCAGTGATGACATCCCTCAGCCTGTCCTTTCTCTAGGCCTCATGGGCCACTGCCAGGCAGTTCTGCTGTGTTGTTTCTTTATTATAAATAACAACAGACCACCTGGACTACCTGCAGTACCTGGAAGCTGAGGTTTAATGATCCTTCAGGCTACATCTTCAGCTCTCTCCTGATCCCAGATAATGGGACTGATGGGAATGGCAGAGGAGTGACGGATGGCAGTGACGAATTACTCCAGACAAACATGTGCTGACAACTAGTGAATATGGGGCAGCGTTGCAGAAAGGTCAAGATAAAAGTATTTGCTTGACTTTCAAAGTTTCTCCATGAAAAAACACTCTGAATCCTCATAGTTGTTACTACCAGATAACTTTGTCAAGCAGATGCATACAACATACTATCAGATTATCGAAAAATCTGGCAAACAACAACACGAGTGGAATCAAATACTAACTTTTAGTAAAAAGAAACCAGCTGCAAAGCTAGAACAGCTATATAACATAAGAGTGCAAGAATCTGAATATTTGCAATTTTCAGTGTTAAAGTTGCTAGCAGTTACAGATGTATCCTCTTGGTTTTTAAAAGTGTCTATTCCATTTTAACTAGGTTCCAATCCCAGCCACAACCACACTCTCATTACCCCTTCAGGGATAATACACCACCCAAAATTTTTGCCCAATTAAGCAAGGAGGTCTTTTCTTAGCAAAAGTTATAAAGTTTACTTGGAAGTCATGTGATGTAAAATTTGATTGCTATGAGATGCTCATGTCATCATCTCTATTTCAGAATCTCAGATTTTACAAATTAAGGGACAAGGTTATTCATCGCACTCCCCAAACCTTAAACAACAAATCCTATAGGCTTATATGCTACATAGGATGCATCTCATACTCTTAACTTTTTACATGTTAATATCATCTGTGACCAAATGAGTCAACTGACATTCAAATGTAATGGTTAAAATTTCTGCACCACAGATATACAACTTCAACCTTTTAAATGCTGCCATTCCTTATATGGACTTTATCCACATTTTAATGAGGCTTTAAAAATCATCAGGATTAAGCTAGTATTTTATATAGAACTGCCTGCTTTTTATGATATCCTGACACATTGTACAACATTTGTGATTATATCGATCCTTATAAATTCAGCATCTCTAGATATTAATGAAAAGTGTTCCCCTCCACGGTCAGTATGTAGTACAAATGGCAGGGCAGGTGGAGGGGACGACAACAGGAAACATGGAGAGCTGAAGTTCTTATGCTATTTGCTCAGCAGCGAATAAACAGCTAAGGAATATTTTAGTAGCACTGTTACACAACTCAGCAATACTTAAAAAATTAAAATACCATACTCATATGCACAATAAAGAAATGCCAGGGGTCTTTCTCAAATTTTACCCTATTTCGTTCTCCTTCAGACAAACCTGTTACAAATCCTGAGGGGGTAGACTGTACTCTTCTCCCACCTGGGACAGTTATTCATCACGCCCTCATCTTTGTCTGACTGCAGAGACAAGTTTGCTTGTGTTTCTCCATGCACTTTCATGCTTTTAATCTGAAACAAATGATTGCAGAAAAAAACAAAAACAAAAACCATCCACAACAACAACAAAAACCCCCACAACATTATCACCTTGGCGAGGCATCACGAGTATAAGGAAAAAAAAAAAGAAAGGGTCTATGGGCAAATTCATCTTCCATTGCTACAATCAATCTCTCACCTAAAGAAATACACAATAACTAGGCAGGAAAGGGCCAAGATTTATGGCCTAGAAACATCTACACTGACCAGCATACACCTAGCCTTCTTGGCTCCCTCCTTGCCAGAATGGCTCTTTCTAACAGTTACAATGATATACTGTCTCTCCCTACTGTTTTACAAGTACATTAGCTTTATTTAATGAGATCTCCGAGTAATTTAACAGATGTATATAGGACATAAGACTAGAAAAACTCTTGCTACTTGAACACTTTTGCCAAGGCATTCTAGGGCTAGCTAATCTCCACTATCATGTTACATTCCTTGAAATAGTGTTATTGGAATTTTGGGAAGGTTTTTAAAAATCACTGTAATAGAAATGTTATATTAGAATCAAATAGAACAATGCCATATTCAACACTTACTTGTATCAAGCCCATAAAATCAGGATAAATGTAGTTGCTTTAGATCTTCAAAACTATTTATATATGAAAAGGCTTGAGAGAAATTCAGAAGCAGAGGTGAATATATTTGTTAAATCTTGCATCTTTTTCTTTCCTATAACTTCAACATCAGG
>NW_010290605.1:166789-189480 GCF_000700745.2 Antrostomus carolinensis | reverse complement strand
CTTTCATTTTTAAAAACAAGTATCTTCAGCTTTAAAGTTCACAATGACTGGATCGCTCAATAAGAAAGCATTTAAAAGTACTGTATTCTGATTTTTTTGTTTAATATATGAAATATACCTAGTAATTACTTTAATACAATAGTTCTGCTTTCCATTATTTTATTATTTCTGTTTCTGAGCAACAGACAATTTTTTGGATGGCTGCTGTCACCCAGCAAAGAAGTTTTAAATAATAGTTTTATATAGTAAACTATGAAATTAAAAAGACTGTTAAAATAACTCTAACAAGCTACCAATTAAGAATACAGAGTGTACCAATAAGAAATTATCTGTTTAAAATAACATTCAAAAAATTTTTCATATTAAAAGATAGATGGGCATAAACTTCATGCATTTGCCTGTGTATTTTTTGTAGCAGTGCATCTACAAAAATCTATACAGTATGTTGCTGTTTTCTCATACATTATACTTTTAAACTTGATTAAAAATAGAATATTGCCCCAGATTCAGTAAATGACTTCAATGAACTACATTAAAAAAAAAATAAAATTCAACAACTTCAATTCTACCCGGTGGTGAGACCAGTACTAATTGAGTTTAGTGGCATTTTTCTGTAAATAATATATAGTCTCATTAAAGAAGGTTTATTTTAGTTTGGAAATATATTTCTTTTTAAAATTATTTTAAGCTGAAGGGAAAAAAAGAAATAAGGATGAGAGTAATATTTACTATTTTGGCAAACTGTTCAATGTCCTTCTGGCTTACAGGATATTGTGTTAACCTTGAATTAGACCATAAAACACAATTCTAGCACATTTATAGATAATTACCTGTAGAAGACTATGACATTTATAACAAGCATGTTGCAACATATACATCTAATACTTAGATAAAATCCACATAGGTATCTGACCGAAGTAAATATACTGAACCACATTCTGAATGGTTTATTGCATCTTACCCAGGAGTAATGATTCGCTGTTTAGAAGAAACGTCAAATTGTGAGCTTAAAACATGGATATTTCTTTAAATACCAGAAAAAAACACTGATAAATTTCCAGGTAAAAAATTATGAATAGTCACAATGTAAAACTATGCTAGAAATCAATAATGTACAAAATTACTCCCAAAGCAGTAAAAAAAGAGGGAGAAAAAGGAAGAACACAAGCTGGAACAGAGCAAATTCACTGCATAAAATTTCATTTCTTGAGAGCTATACATCAAGTTGTATTTGTTTAATGAGGTTGACACTAGAAAGATGTATAGAACATGTCAGACACCCAGTACCAGTGCGTTCTGGGAAAAAGATAACATCTGAGAATCTGACCACTCACTTCGTCTTCTAGCCAGACTTTTCTATCTACTGGTTCTTCAGGGGATTATAAATGAGAGGGCAGGAGGAACAAGGAGCAAAATAATGAAAAACACACAAAAAAAGAAAAATTATAACATTGTAGAGCAAAGTAAAGCCAGATTTATTGACCTCACAACTACATAATCAAGAGAAAGTTATCACTATAGAAACTTTTACTAAAGCAGAATGATCTTAAATAACAAGGGAGTACTATGAAATTTACAGCACTTTTAAAATATGCAAATTGAATGCAAGGTATAGACATAAGGGTAATTAATTGTAAATCTAAGAATAATGTTTCTTTGTCAGGGCTGTCTCCATGTTGTGGAATACATTCTAATGTGCCTTAACTCTGAATATTTCTTAAAGGCTGGTCTAATTATAAGATGTTCAGAATTTCAAAATAGTAGTTATTCTTATCGCTTAATATAGTTGCTGTAAAGTTTCATAAAAAATTTACTGATTACATGAAAATATTTTATTTTAATTTTCCAGGATAAAGCACTTGTTTAAAAGTCTAGGCACTGAGTGTTTTTCTTGGAAAAAAAATAATGTGATAGAAACAGCTTTTGCCTAAAAGTGTTTTGTATGTGTTTTTTTGTATTTTAAAAAGGAAGAAAAGGGAAGCTGGAAAAAAATCAACATAACTAACTGTAAACATTTTTATTTGCTGAATTTTTTAAAGTTACAATGCTGGTTTTCTAAGGACTTCAAAAAATAAAATATAGTTTTGTCATTTCATTATTTACTTAATTTTTCCTGCATTATTTAAGTCATTCATGTGACAATAATTAAGGTCAAACTTTCCATTATAATAGGACTATAAAAATCAACTTTCTCATTTTAAGGCTTAGTGTACAAGCCTCAAGTTTGAAAATAAATTTATATAAAATTATAAAATGTATAAAAACTTTTACATAAATAATTCAAGCCCCTGCCAGCTTCACTAGCAGACCCACATAAGTGTTTCCTGAAAGAAAATAGACTATTTGAGCCTATTTTAGCATTTAATTAATTTAGATAAATTTAAACAAAGCTTCTTTAGGACACAGCATAGTAAACAGTCTTCAACAGCTATGCCCTAATATCTGAAACGCATTGGATTTTTAGGGAAAAAGTGCTAATTTACCCTCATGTCTTATCAGAACTTGCTATAGACCTGTGGTAGAGTTAAACAGTATTGGAGAGAACAAGAGCGTGAGCAGGCAAAGCTCTCTGTGGGTCAGATTACTGACCACCAACCTACCTACAGAAGCAGGTAACACAGGAGCACAGGGGTTTGTGAGCTTATTCCCGCTGATAAACTGTTAGGTTCCAGCAAAACAAACTCTAACCACATATAATGTCTTACAAAGAAACTACATCGTTGGAAGTATGTGATTTAGATACACTACAAAAAACCTTCCTTATTTTCACGTCATCAATGTTACACTCCTACTTGTGCAAAAATCATCCATAACCCCTACATACAGGATATTCTTTTCATGTTCCAAAGGGAAAAAGCAAAACACTTCATAACCACCTATTTTAAGAGGTGCAAGTTGGATAGTTCGCCAGAGGCAAGATGGTCAACTGTGAGGATTACAATCCTTTGTGAAAACCTTCATATGAAATGGATTGTTTTTCTTAAGAAAGGGAGGCTTCTCAGGGGTGGAAAAGACAGTTCCTCATGCAGCTGGGAATTAATAGTAAAAAAAAAAAAAAAAAAAGTTAAAAATTTTGGCCAGCAGAATCAGCAACTTATCTGCGTGAGACAGAATGCATTTTAGAAACACATCAGACAATGCGTTTGGGAGATAGGGAAGAGAGGGAGTGCTGGAGCATCAGTATGTTATACAGAAGTAAATGCTAAGACTACTTTCAGAAAGGTACACATCATCGCTTTATGTCTGGTCTGCCTAAACAATTAAAATATTCTGTTAATATTTTTTACCTAAGCATAACTTATCATAACTTTAGCTCCTCTTGCTTGGGAGTTCTATTATGGTTTAAACAGAGACCTCAGGAAATTTGAAATCATTGCCAGATATAGAGGCAGATTTCATAACACAAGTTAAATGCATCATATGCTCTCATGAGAGGGTCTCTCCTATGTAACACTTGCAGAAATTATAAATTCTCCATATGCCAGCAGAGTTAACAGCTTCCTTAAAAGATTTTTCTAAAATTATGCTTACACAGGAGTAAGTTTCCAAAACTTTCTATAAGGAAACTGGTATTGAAGGGACTTAGTAATGGTGGGCTGGAATTGGGGCAAATTGAAGTTTTCAACCCTCCTTTCTTTTATGATGGCTTTCCTACCTAAGGCTTAAGCTTCCTTGTACCAGAAGTCTCAGTGTGAGTTCTCATTAACACTCTGTTCTCTAACTTCTTGAGAAGGCAGAAAACAGTTCGGAGCAGTAAAGGTCATGAGAGAACAACTAGGGTAGAAGATGTGGCAAATTTATTCTATAATTAATTAATTAATTCTATGATTCCATCCCAGTGAAACCAGGACAATCAGATTTCAAGTGGAGATTACAATTTTTTTTTCAATCACTTAGTGAAAGACTATATTTTATATGTCTTAGGCAAGCTGCAGAGGTTAACCATAGCTATGTTTGTATACTTTAGTATTTCTTATTAGTCTATGATATCTACTAGTAATTTTACTCATTATATTTGCAGGTTCAGTGAACATTTCAAATGGTTATAATTTTGCCAAGATCTCCGATATTCAAACTTGTGACTGAATACCTATAAAACACAAAATGGCAGATGAGCCAAACTAGACTTACACTGTAACCCTAACTGAAGGGAATGGTTAAAGCCAACAAGGTTTTCTAAGCCAGTTATTTCTGAAGTCATTAATCACCAAAAAAATTGCATTTATTTTCGGATTCTTGTCACTCTAAACCAGCTTCTCCAGTTCAATTACTGCCAAATTAAACTTATTAAAACAAAATGTAGTGAGCGCTGAATAGTAGCATAACTTGGTTCACTCCCTTCTACTATCCAGTCAGCTAACATTTTTTTTTCTAGCTTACCAATTGAGTAAGGGTGAGCATCCTCCTCACTTGAAAATAACAGTGGGAGGATCTGTGGACTAGACAGTAACTACACATTATCTGTTTGGTTTTTTTTCCCCATTGAAATTATTAATATTTTCCTTGTATGAATCAATGGTGAGGTGGATTCTCAGCATTTAGCAGCAGAGAAAGTAGACTAATAAAAGAGTAATTCAGAAGGCCCTGTTCACAAAGTCCATTTCCACGTGACGAACCACCATATGCTAAAACAATAATTCCACCTATTTCAGAGGGCCTACCTGATCAGTAAAGATACACAAGGTGGGATGGCAAAAAAGGCAAATGCAGTATCTGGCCTTACACTCTTGTTATTAAACAGACTTAGGTCTAATTACTGTAAGGCGGATAGTCTTTAAAAAAAACTTTTTTTTTTTTTTGTACAGTCATTAAGAAAAGTGGAATTCTTCACCTTGTCCTTAAACTCAGTAGAAGGTGCTCAGTTCACCTCTTTCACTTGCTGTTTTAAATTATTTGCACAGCTTGAATTAATACTAGATCTGTACCTGAATGTCTTTACTTTTGTCACTTTCTGACAATCATTTAAAAATACCCAGAAGTTGAGGTTTTCTTGCTGCAGAAGTCACCAGGGAACAAAATCAGATGAGAACACCCAAGTACAATGAGATGACTCTGATATTTCCAAAGAACCCTTATTTCAGCCTGTATATTTTCTAGCATAAGAAAGTCACTCCTGGACAATTAGAAGAGAGAGAAAAACAAAATCGGACAAAATGATACACTCATACTTCGTATTGCAATTGCTGGATGGATCCTTGGTGATTCAAACCAAATTTGATGAAGCCACATTTATGCAACCTGTCTCCCCAGCGCCTATAACTTTACATGCAGAATAGCAAGTGAGCTGTCTTCTGAAATCAGAGCAACATGGATTCTGAAAAGTCTCACTGAGATGAGACAATCTAGATGCACAAAAAACCCCCCAAAACCCCCCCAAAAACAACCTAGCATGTACTTAACCAATTTAAGGAAACAAATATATGACCGCAATGAGATAACAAGGATATTTTATACAAAGGATATACAATATTTTGCAGTATTTGCAAGGGCAAAGTTTGTGATTCCAAATGTGGTCTGATATAAATGGTATTTTGGTAAACAAACGCATAGATTTCTTTTTTTTTTTTTTTTCTTAATAAGAGTTTCATGTAAAATTTGACGTGCCACGTTGAAGAGGGCAAAATGCTGCTACCTACAAACTAGAAATAATTATAAACAATGTTCCTCTACATTAGGATGGAATCATAAGTAAATAAAAAAATAGAAAAAAAATAGAACCAATCTAAGTAAAAAATAAATGCTACAGATTAAATTCTTTACCGCTTTATATCCTTCACAGCCAGCATAAAGTTAGTGCATTTGCACAGTGTGTAAGTCAGGGCACAAATTGGCCCTTCAGCTCTGAGATTTCTCCAAGCTTTCCCAACAGCTTGCTGAGCATAATTTGGACTTGGTTATTTAAAGCTACACAGAATAATACAGTATGAAGACTGGTTTGAACAATAACTCTTGCACAATTTATCACATAGAGAAGAGCTACTAATCTTTTTAGGAAACAAGGTATTCAAAATTATTTAATGCTAATATTTATGCACCAGAAAGCATTCTAAGCACAAAATAGCCCTCCTCCTCCTTTCCACCCACACACACAACATGCATTTGCAAGCAACTTCAGCTACAATGCACCATATTTTCAGAGAGTCTTGAAATTATCATACTATATGTTGGCATTTATGAAATTCTGTTATTAATGCCACTCTCATAACAAAGATAAGCTGTATTTACAATACTAATACCTTCCACAAATAATTAGGTATGTATAGCTACACATATAGTCTTATATACGAATGATGGCTCAAGATTGTAAATTTAAAGTACATTACTGTAATAAACAGCAATAACAGCAATAATGATAAAAATAAGTTTGGCACACTTCTGCCTAGCAGACTTCGGTACCACACTGTCAGTTAAAAAAAAAAAAGGTAACATCTTATGAACAACTATTATTTTATTGGCTCTTGGGTTTTTTTCTCTTATTATTAAAAAAAAAAAAAAAAACAAAACAAAACCCAAAACTGCAACTATATTGACATTGAAGCAATTATGAAATTGGACTAAAGTAACAATTCTTCCTAACAAAGCATATGGGTATCAATCCATCACTGCAATTATATGACTATTGCTACATTATTTTTAAAAATTATTAAAAAGTTTATAAAAACATTGTCTTTGTATAATTTTCAAAGTATCTGGTAAGAATAAGGTCTTCTTTACATGCTAGCTGAACACCCTGAAAGTGAAAATCAAAAATTTTCATATGACATATTTTTTTTAAAGTATTTTAAAAATAATTTAAGGGCAAATAAAATCTTTGTTAAACAAGCATAATTCTGTTGCTTCCTAGGAGAGCCGAGTACTTCATTTGCCTCAGCATAGTTACAATAGATCAATACATCAGATAAATCACTCTCATTGTTTCTTCCATGCAATTAAAGGTTTCATATGGAACTCAACATAGCAGTCACCAGGCCTGTGAGCTCCCGGTTTCATTTTTTTGCAGCGTTCCTGAGGAAAGGAAGAGCATCACTTTATTAAGCTTGTATTTGTTTCTGTAATATTATGTAACAACAGAGAATTAAGCATGTTCTACATGATCTCCAAGTACAACATTCCAGAAGGATAAGAAAATTACCTATAATCAACCAAATCCCTTTTTACAATTGTTTTGAACTTTCATTTAAATCAAAACATTAAAACCCCACAGTCTCCCAAATTACACGTTAGACGCGAATTGGGCACTTGACCATTAGTTTACACTGGTCTAAGGGTTTAGGAAATTTCCCAATTACTGCTAGATATAGCAAGAGGGAAAAGGACTTGACATCTACGTCACTGAGAACATTCAAACAGATACAGCTGCATTCAAACTTGTTATGAACAAGTAGTGGTATCTTGGCCATCAGTTGTAAGAGCACTCTCAACTAAGTTGGCCTCTCCAGATTGCTTAAAAAATGCTTAGATCCATTAGATTAAGTATGAAAGCTCCATGGATAGTTTTCCAGGGTGCTACTTCCCACATATTCCCTTTTAAAAAGTTTATATTAAAGATAATTGTACTGAAGCAAAAGACTCAGTTTGGCAAGAAGAAACAGCACTGTTATCAAGCAAGAGGCAAAAGCAAAAGAACAGTTATCCCAAATTCCTCAAACTGTCTTTTAACACTTCCTTTTAAGTTGTCTCAAACTTCATTCCTGATCTCTGTATGCTGAACCTCTGAATTTCTGCTTAGTGGTCTTAGTTTCTCTGAGGAACCTCTGATGGTTCTTTAATGAAGCCATAAGATGAATTTCCTCTAAGAAGCTAAATTTTTTCACTGTTTTCTCACACAATATGATTCTTCCCCTCTCTCCCTTCATCTTTTAATTCAAAATCAACCCTAAACTGAACAAAGGCAGCAACAACAACCTGGCTTGTCCCACTCCTGTGATCATGGAAATCCATTCTATTGGCTTCTTCTCTAATTGCAATTTATAACTTCCTGTAAATGTTTTCTATTAGTTTAATTAAGGGTTTTGTTACCCATAAGCTCCCAAAACATGTCATTTCTGCAAGATAACTTGCTAAGCCTATTTTCAAGACTACGAAAACTATGAAAGATTTTAGCAGATTCAGCTGTTGTATATATACCAATTTGTCTTATTACAAATATCGCGTTAAAAAAAATAAATAAATCTGTTTTATCTTCCTCATACATTCTGTAATAATTTCTTTCATATTATTTTCCAAAGCAGATCTGTATTCTTTTAACTTCCCCCTACTCATTCAGTCCTGAATGGATTTGTAAGTCTTGCTGTTTTGAAGAGGTGGTATTATACTCAAGGTTCACTGCATGCTAGCCAGAGCCCTGCACCTATGCTTTCACCCATTACTTTCAAGTTTCTTACTGAGTTTTTTCTACATCTCAGAACTCCAACATATATTGTCTCCTTCATTTTTAGTGGGAAACTTCTAAAAAACTGAGTCATCTATTTTTTACCCCATATTGTACAGGACTTCAAAATACTCTTTCCATCACTTATTCTTTGCTCACTGTCCTAAACCGTTTGCTCAGGCTTGTCTTTCACTCCTGACATAAGCAGCTCAAATGTCTCACTCAGCTCTTTAATTTGTGATAAAATCTATGTGTCATGTTCCTCTCTACACATCCCTCTGCTGCTTTACACTGATTATTCCTCCAGTTGTTTTTCTCTCTGTTTACTTTCTTTCCATGTCTTTGGTCATCCAGTTATATTGAGTTCTTTGACTGATGATTCCCTTTTCATTATCCTTCGGTCTCCTACTGAACAGTTGCATTTCACCTATTATTCAGCTCACTTTAAGGATGACTACCAAGAGTCCCAAAAGTGGAGTCAGATGCAACCAATTTTACAGAAGTTGTTGACTACCACCATGAGCTAGTTAGTGAGAAAATACAAGATTCTGCACCCAGAGATTTGTGAAACAATGAGGACCTTAGGGTCCACTGGACCAAATCTCCTAATTCTTTCCCAATGTGGCCATTAAAAGGTATTGTAAAACTATGATTTAACCATTAATTAGAGACAGTTTGTTTTCTGTTTGGGATAATTTCTTATGTGTATTCAGAAAAATCTGGTCTGCTTTTTAAATCTACATCATCCTTGTTACCTGTAAATAGGAGGCAGTGATCTGCATGACAACACATTTGATTTTCTTCCAATATTCAGTCATTCTGAGCTTTCTCACCAGCAGTATCAAATTCCACTTTTTTTGGTGATCACTTTTGTTGAAATAGTTTCTTCATTATGAAAAGACAGTTGCTAAAGAATATGTTTAGCAAGTTTCCCTCTTTCACCTTTTTTCACTATTTTCAAATTAGTCAGTTGTTCCAGTCTAGGAATTCCAACTCAGTCCTGCTTTGCACACTTTAAAATCTCTCCTCATCAATAAAACATTTCTTCTTTAAATGTATTGACATTTTTTTTTTTACTTAGCATCTCAAAAGATTTTAGGAAATCCAGGTTGAAAGCAGTATGTTGGAGTCTAGGCACTTGATTATAAGTTGCTATTTGATCAAAATATAAGCCATGTAAATTACATGGGTTTTATTAAAATTTAAAAGCCTTCATATATTTAGAATACAAAATGCCTCCTAAGTGAATGAACAAACCAGAAAAGCATAACTAACACCATCAGTGAAGCTACTGTAATGGGTACAGGAGGGGCTGATTCATGGAAATGAAAAATATAGTGTGAAAATGCAATCTAAAAAGGTGCTGCTTTAGGTACTACACATATGTAGCACTGCAATGGATATGAATGCAAAGGCTGTCAAAAAGGTTAAAACTTACAAACACCTCAAGACCACAAAACTTTGAGCTTTAAGATTTTAACAGAAAAAGTCAATAGTTGAACTCTCAGACCAAAGTTTCAAAGATAATCAAAAGATGTTAAACCTCATGACATTTGGATAAAAGTGACAAAAGCGGATGTAAAGGCTCAAAACTCTGGTTACTGGAGTCACTTTTGTCACTGCTAAAAGACAAGACAGACATTCCTGCCAAAAGCTCAGAGTCAGCCCAACGGGAGTTCACTGCCTCCCACTCCCTCACCTGAAATGTTCATGAAAATATAGCAGGATGACTGAGAAACGAGCATGGATTAGTAGCAGTCTTCACAGTGACATCAGGTGCCTACATAAAAATGTTTTCATTTTTCTGTGCAGAATGTCATTAACTGGATCCTTTTGTACCAACTCCAACATAGCAAGTAGCCTTTGTTTGAACATCCAAAGTATCAAGGTCAGGACAACAGCAAAGTATAACATCAAGCAGCACATTTGAGGGGATGGCTCCGGAGCAGCTGGTTAGCTTCCATGATGAATGAGAATTACAGCAGTTTTCAAGAGACCAACAGAAGGCTGGCAGGGTCCTAATCAGCTATAACATCAGTAGTAAAGATCTAAGGAGACTAGAGCATTTCCAAAACTACAAACTTCTCTGGGCTTTAGTTTCAATAATTATAGCTGTGACAGCTGGACGGTGTGGGTACATGACTGGAATTGGTTGGAGTTTTTGACATATGGTGCTATTGGAATCCTGTCTGTCAGGAAAGGAGCATAAAATTACCCCCCAACAACTGGGGGCTGAAGTGCCTGTCATCCTATCTCAAAGTAAAGGAGCAAAGATAGCATTTTTGCAGGTTAACATTCAGCAAATGACAAAATGTCATTCGAGTAATGTTACAGCAGTACATCAGTGAAAAGCGCTGCAGGGTCAGAGGGGCAATTTAAGTTAACTAGAGGAAGCACATTGGCATGCTTGCTTTTCCTTATGCATGTGAACATGTTCTACTATATTTCTAGCTTCTGTTATCCTCCTGGAATAACCATTTGGTACTGACACTGCGGGAAGGAACCTCACACGAATTGAGAGACTCCAGGTGTGCTGAACAATAATTTCAGATAGGTACTTCTTTCTAAGTCTGCCCCTGATAAGGTCTTTTTCCATCCTACATGTTTTAGCACATTCAAAAGTTGTGCACACCCAGAAGCAGTAAGCTCCATCCTCCACCTAAATGGATACAGTTCTGCCAAAGAGCAGTGTGTAGTTCCCAGTAACTAATTTTTCCTTACAATATTCTGATTAAAAATAAATATAAAAATTCTGAAGGAAAATTAGTTCAATATAATGAAGTGGCATAGAACCGTTTGCCAGCTAGGCAATCACTTCTGTACAAGGCCTATTTCTGCTGGGAAGAATAGTTGAACTATAGGTCCTCAAAACAGAATTCATCATTTTATCTCAGTTTTGCTCAAGCTCCGAATTGTGCATGCTGGAATCAAACCCTTCCATTACCACTCCCCATTCTCTCTCATTCCTTCTTCTGTTGCCAAATTTGCCTTTAAGGGCAGTTTTGCTTCCTAACACATACACAGAAATATACTTGCTTATCTTGTAATTATTAGACCAGAACTGGAAACTAAATATTAATTTTTAAAAAAATCTTGGTTTGTTTTGGTTTGTTTTCCCCCTTCTTGAAGGCTTTTGTCACATGAAACCTCCTCAAAGCCCAGAGCAGTTCATTCCAACATGCAGGAATTTGAGCAATTTCAGCTGAAGGACAGCATGAATGTACAAGGAACTTCTGCTGATGTGAAAAGGAAACACACAGAAGGTTAAAGGAAATGGGCTACCAAGCAGAGGCATTGACCAGGAATGTAGAGATGGAATTAGGAAAGTCCAACTAAAACTAGCAAGGGATTTTAGGAAGACCACAAAGAGTTTCCTGAAGTGCCATAGCAACTAAAGGAAGGCTAAAGAAAATGATCACTGATCAAAGGGTTCAGAAGACCTAGTAACTAAGAGGAATTCAAGGTACTGAGCATTTTTGGTTCTGCTTTTACTTGAAAAATCTACCCTCAGGCTTCCATATCCCTGGAACACAAGCTGAAACATGGGAATATTTTATTAGATTATTTATTTATGTACTTAACAAGAGGGTAGTCAAATACTGAAAGCTATTGCCTATTACTGCCATCCTTGAAGATACGCAAAAGTGAACTAAACATGGTCCTGAGCAACCTCACGTAGTTGGCCCTGCTTTGGATGGGTGGTTAGACTAGCTGACCTTCCAACCTACATTCTTATATGATTCTGTGATGAAAAATAATAAATTTTACAAAACACCATGTAAACTTTTTTATTTTATTTCTATATTTTAGCACAACTTGTGCTAAAAGGTCTGCTTTGAACTAGTAAAAAGTCAGAGTTAAACCTGAAATGCAGGAGGTTTTTATGCAATTAGATGTTGAAGGGCCTCTACAGCATGAGAAATTTTACATAATATACAATATTGACTCTAGTACTTCACGTATATTTTTTAACTTACATGCCATGATATGAGATTTTGGAAAATCAATTAATGATTACTCAGAGGAAATAGATGCTATTGTTTTAAACAATAAACAGAAAAAAAAATATCTTATAAGACAAAAGTATATTTTAAGATTTTTTTTCACAAAAATATGAATAAATTATTTTCAAGAAGAATTTCCATAGGCACACTCCATCTTAAACTCTAGTAATTGGTTAGTCTGAATTATTGTGGACTTCCTTCCTCACCATCCCCTGGTATTCTGGGATGTTCCCCTTTTGGTCTTTGTTTATGCCTCAGGGACCTTTTCTGATGTTCATTATGTTTAAAAGGGAGAGAGAGGATAAACCTTGTAATATGGTAACATAAAGGCCATTTCACAAAAAGCAGAGAAAGGGGAAAGAGAACGAGACTCAGTATTATAAAACTAATAAGTAGGATAACACAGAAATACAAGGGTATACTCTTTGTACAGTCTCTTGAGTGTTGAACAACAATGAACTTTGGTTTCCAGTACATTTAGAACTCTGTCTTAACCAGGGTTCTCAAATGTGTTAAAAAATACCATATGGAGCTTAGTGTTTTTGATTAGAAATGCATTAATGTGGGACAACTGGCTTTTCCAGAAGAAAGGCATTTCTAACAGGAGAAGGCTGCTATTATTTATATGAGCTGAGATCATCCCATTTTACTGATTCATTTAGACCGGTGCCAACTACAGCTGAAAACAAGCATTTCTTCATAAAGAAATTATGAAATTACTGGAGGCTTTGATCTAACATCACCCAAGTTTTCATCTACAAGGACTCACAGTACGAACATTAGTCACTGGAAATATACACTATATAGCATATTTTACAATAGAGAAAAGGAGAGAGAAGCCTATTTGATCAAAATATGCGGAACCATGACCTAAAGTCAGGTTTGACAGAACTAACTTCTGTTTTTTCTATTTTAGATACTTATATTAACTATTTTGTAATAGAAAGTGGTTCGCTTAGAAAGTAGCAAGACTCTAAACACTCATATCCCTTGGCTTCTTTCTCACCATTGTAAAACACGTCTGTCCAAGGAACTGTTTTTCAAAAATGCACACATGTAACTACGTGGCCAAATAGATTGTACATTTATTTGTTTGTATTTGCAAATATTTCATCTGTGCTCTGTACTTCCAGATTTGGCATACAATGTTTGCAGTTAAAAAATCTCCCCTTAGGGCTGGAAGACTATCCTGGTTGAAGAAAAAAAATCAAAGAACAACTGCCTTCAAGTTACATCATGTGGTGATTAAATATGAAATACATATAACACAAATAAAAGAAAAGCATAGAAAGTGTATTAACAAGATACTCAACTCCATCCAGTTTAACTGAAAGACGATTAATCAAGACAGTGGCTGAAAGTTGCTGTTACAAGTCACCAAAATGTTATAATAACGGCCAAGACAAAAAGGCTATATTCTCAGAGCAGCTTGCTCTAAAACAGAGCATGTTACAATAGTTTGATGAAGAAATGTGAAATCTAAAGTGTCAAATAGAAGAAAATGCAATCAGTTCACTGATCCTACACTGAAGAATTAAAGAAGGCAATAGCCTTGAGGAATGAAGGCACCTCTGATCTTTAGCACAGCATGGGCTGCCTGTGTTCCCCTTGTCAAACAGTAAATAATCAAAATCAATGGGAGGTATAAGAACTCTAAAAAATTCAAAGGAAAAATTATTTCCCAGATATACCAACAATAAAAAGTCATTCCCACTTTATATAATTTTGATTATTAGCAAACTAGAAAAGGCAGAGACCTGAACTAAATTTTGTATTCTGCATTTCACTGATATCTGTAAGGTTTTATGGTATTCTGGGTTTATATTTTTGGCTCAGTACATTCTTCTGACTTATCATTTGAGTAGAATTCATCTGCAGCCCCATGGGGAAACACATGCAACTCCTAGAAGAGCTAGGTTTCAGCAAAGACACTCGAGGCATCACAATCATAGGTAGGCCACACAGGTAGGCCAAAACTCTGTCACAAATCAAAATGATGGATACATTTTCTGGCATATAAAACCAATGCAACAGGAGTTTTTCCTGTTCTCTGTGCTCTAATACAAATGGGGAAGCCCTTTTCAGTCCTTTAGATTCTCTTCCTCACACCACCTTCTGCCATCCAAATTTACAACTACAGTTTGGAAGGAGGAGGCAGCAGTCATGACTACCGCAGTGACACCAAATATGCTGAAGTCTCAGACTTCTGAATAAGACACAGATGTAGGATGTAGCTGACAGCTGCAAGAAGAGAGGTAATGATCTCAGTCCAAGTTATGTGGACTGTTTCTCCAACGTGCCTCCCTCCATCTGGATTTGGGGTGGGAAAAAGTTAAGCAAATTAATTGTTTGAAAGTATTATGATCTTAATATTCATCTGAATAGCTGTTAATTATTAGTCCTATTCTGCAACGCTGTAGTGCCTCTGCATGACAATTTGGTGGGTTGGCTTAGAGCACCATAGACTGACATGAAATCAGGAGTACCTCTGGGATTTCTGTTCCCTAAAGTCAGCAAAAGCTTATAGTATCGCAGAGATGATAACAGCTGTCAGTCTCTCAAGGGAAAGGCTCTGCTCATGTTGCTCTTGAAATGAATGATGGAATAGCATTAGAAACATCCTCTCTGATAGAGGCTGACAGTTCCCTTTATTGCTTAGAGTTAGAACTGCATCAGATACAGGACATGGTACCGTAAAATAGCATGGCTTGATCCTGCATAGTGAGCCACTTGTTATGTCAGGCATATTTACACAGAGAATAAGAGTAATAGAACAAAGAGACGAACTGGCAAATCAAACAGGTAAAAAATGGTCTCTTCCAGAACAGTTGTGGGGATCCTCTACAGCTAGCTGACCCTCTCATACCATCAAATCCTACTGGAAGACAAGCCACTTGACTGGGCACACATTTGTTGTCAGTATATCATCTCCTAATGATCCTAGGATTACTGCAGTTGTCTCTAACTGAATTCGGGCATCCTGTTCAAGTGAATAAATTAGGAGGCAGTGTTCCTTAGTAAATCTGTAAGATAACTGGGCCTAATCCAGAACACCTAAATTAGAAAGCCATTTCTCCACTGTCTACCCAGGGAGCACGTGGCTCCTGAAATAGGCATATATGAGGAAGTCTGAATACTCCTTGATATTTTCAAATGAAAGACCCTAGCATACTTAATACAGTATTGGTGCTAGAATCACGCTGCCAGCTGGGAAAATATAACTGTGCCTTCATGTTTAATACCATCTACATTTTTGACATATAAGCTGAGCCCCTGGGTGATTTCAGAGAGGCTAATTATAATTACCTCTTCCTCTTACTAATAGTGCCACAGAAAGAGTAATGATCACACTTGTTCAGCATATCTGGCCAATGGCCTATCTGAGAAACAGATTCTGCTTCCTGCAGACATCTGTGCTGCTTTGAACTTTTGACGTGCAAACATTGAACTTTCTTACCTGGTGCAATACGAGGCAGTTCATGGCCCACAAGTTCTACTGTTGCTTCCAGGGACAGGCAAACACAATAATCTGACTTCCCAGAATATGGGACCACAGTCCAGATTATATCCAACCGCTCATTGTAATTTACGGCATTTCTTTCAAAAAGTCACAGACATTTTCAGTAGGTGCAGTAATAAAAAAAACAAAACAAACCAGCATTTCAAACCACTAAAAAGCCTGTAGACTCAATATTTTCAAAACATCAACATTAATATAAGGTTTATAATTGTCTTGTCACGTATTGTATACTGACTTTTATGACTTTTCCCACAGTGTTTCAGAGGTTGTTACAAATGCCAACACAGGAGGGAAGTGGGTGTTTCACCTCTAACTAATGTCAGCATTTACTAGCCTGAAGATCTCTTCTTATATCCATCTAATAAACTGCTTTGTCAGTAGATAATACACAATTCCATCTGACACACTTGAAAACTAAGTGCCAGACTCAGAGTATTTTTCATTTCAGTACACAAGACTTGATACTTGGAGTTCCTATTAGATTCAGTAACAGCATTCATGTTGTTCCCCTCAAATATCAAAGAAGGAGCAAGGCCCCAGGTGAAGATAGCTAAGACTTGTACAAGTCCCTGGGCAGAATAACTTTTAAAACAATCTTCTAGGAATTTTCTGCCTGATTTTTCTTGCAAACACAAAGGGCCTGGGAACTACCAAAGGTCTTTTAGACATATCAGAGGTGGGCAGAACTTTATTTTGTTCATCCTTTCAAAAATGCCTCTGAGGTTTGTAAATATTCACAGTGGTGCTAAGGTTTTTGAGAAAGTAATTATACAGCAAATTTGAATGATTAATGATCCAAGACATTTTAACATGTTATTTCTCTATTTTCAACATAAATAGTATGTAAAGGGTGTTTAAAACTTTAATGAATTGAACAATATGAGTAAAGAATGTTAATCATTTTAATTGCCCAGTAGTCTGAAATTAGATTTAACAGTCTGATAATGTATCTTTAAAGGAATACAACCCTGCTCTATAAAAAATCCCTTCCAAGCCAATTCTAATAATTTCTATTTATCTTTTATGACATTAACTGTTATACCAGTCTGCCGACAGACAGCCTTACGCTCACATTTAGTTTAAATGTGGTGCAGTATAGTTTTTCATTATCATTAACGTGCTCCTGGTGGGCAGAGTGCAATGCAGTGGCACTGGTCACACTTCATTGCTTTATCTCATATGACAAAGAGAGATGATGTGCTTCAGTCCAGGCCAGAAGATGAAAGCAAAAGGTGGCCATGGAAAACTCCCCCTGCTGCCTAGGAACAGCATAAAGGCTGCATCGTGTGACTTGCTAACAGCACGAAGGGGCAGACAAATAGATTTTCCTCTATATTTATAACCAGCATCATTCTTCCTTTCAGGCCTTTCAGTGCAGGTAGCTGTTTTATATGAAATGAACAATCTTTATAGACGTACCAGAGCCATAACAAGGCTGATTTTCAGCGAGGCTGAGGTATATAACTCTTACAGAATTGTCAGGCTTCTTGCTCAACAAATCAAGCCTAACTTATGATGTTTGCAGTGTAATTTTTATTCCTGTTTGACTAGCCAACTACCCAGTGGTAATAGGATGTTAGAAAAGGGCAGTAGCAATGTTTGTACATGCCATGATTGATAGGCAAACTCTGCATTTTTCATTTATATCTCCTGATTCCAAATCAGTTAAGTTTAGGAAAAATGAAACAAAATGGCAAGAAAAATGCTTGCAGATTGCAGCCCAACACTCTCGCAGATCTGAGTTCAGCCCACATCTGCTAGGATTGTCTGGAAACATTAAGATATCTAAATGAAAATCAATACTATATGTGCCAGCATTTACTACCAAGAACAAGTATCAGGAGACCTCAGCTAATCAGGCTTTCAAGCTTGTACTTGAGCCATAGTCTGAACCCCAGGGGTGTCCTAATTGGCCCAGACTAATCATAGAAGAGTTAAGTTTATAACCAGGAAAGACATCTTGTTTTTCTTACCAGTCATCATTTTGAAACTGAAAGCCTCACCTGTGTGGTAGCAGATGTATGGTGATAGCCACCGGTCATGCAAGAACTGCTTCTCACCTGTCAAATGTAAAGGAAAGACTAATTTACCGTCTTCCATAAAACCAGCCAGCAACATTTAAGCTTTTGGTGGGTATATAGTGCTATCAAACCTTTCACATAAGCTGCATATTTTCTCAACTTAAAAGCTCTGCATTTAACCCTCCTGTGCTAGAAAGACAGAAGGTTTATATTTTAGAGGTAAAAGACCCTCTACACACTGTGATCTCCTAGCCTAATTTTTCATGCCTGCTACATAAATATATTTCCAAATCAAATACTGTTGGTGGGACTTTGTTTTCTTTTTTTTATTCAGTGAATGCAGCTGTGCACAAAAGCTAACACACAGTAGTTCAATTCATAAAGTACAAAGATATACATACATATTAGTTTCCCTATACCAAAAAAAAATTTCTTACTCTAAAATAAAAACGTGCACATTATCTCTTGGAAGACTGTTAAATCATACTATTAAAACTTATACTGCATCAGAGGATTGGGTTCCTAATATTTGTATTCAGGTTGCCAAATGTGAGCAGATTTTATACTATTTTCAACAAATTAAACACAAATATGTAAAATGTTTATAAAACTCAGTCTTCTATTTTGGGCTTATTTTGAGTAACTTAATAATTTTTCATAGATTTCTTTAAACAGAACAAAATCAAATGATGAATTAAGCCTGGAAATGTAAAATCTAATGTTTTTCAGTTTTCTTCAAAAGCATATGTAAACATCCCTGGAGATTCACATCTACTAGAAGTTTAATAACATTATTTAGATTCTTTGTGTCCCATACGTTAGATGTATTTTTAATGTGTACCTCTTTAAACAAAACAAAAAGTTGACAGATATTGTATTCTCTTCTCACCACTGTTAATAGTTTCCTAGACAGTGCTATCATGGAAACATCATGGCATGTTGTGATCAATGAAAACTTGTTTCTCACATGGCATGATGTTTCCCTTGGATTCTCATCTCCCACTAGTGCCTGCTGTGAAATTTTGTCATTTCTTTTACCTTTAAGGATCTCTCTTGTCCTCCATGTTGTAAGCTCCTATGTTATCTTCCTAAATCAGTCTTCCTGTCTTCTTTGCTGCTTCACCTCCCACTTCATATGGAACAAGGAGGCTATCTTCATCTTCCCCTTCAGTCCCAATGTCTGATAACTTACTGCTCTCTCACTGTGTAGCACAGAACAAGGTAATGAACAAAATAAAGCGGATAGTGGATTTCAGCAGAATCCACACAAATCCACTGAGGGGCAGAAAGGCAAGCAGGAGTCTCTCCAAAACAATTCTGTTATCTGACTTTGTATTTCTAGCCTAGATACTACATATGCCAGTCAGCAGAAAGGTATCAAAAGCATCCTAATCATGAACACACAGAGGTGAACAAAAACAATTATTTCAATATTAATCAGAACTATTTAGTACTACTTTGTATCTGCAGATCTCTTTTGCTACAAACTCTTAATTTCACTTTACTCAAAACAAGAGTTCACTATCCTCACTTTTCAAATACATAAGAAAAAGATAATTCTTACACCACGAGAATTTTCCTATTGTACAAAATACCAGCTCTTAACAACTGTACTTTCTGGCTTTGACCAACATCCTTTTGGAGTGGTTTAGGAGATGATCTTTTCAAATCTCCTCTCTGCTTCTCCACTAGAGGTTGTCACACTTGTGGCAAAAGAAAAATTCATTCTGCAGCTGCCTCACTTCATTACCAGTGGAGGATTTTAATGTTTATTTTTAAATTAACGTGCTTGTGAACTAAAAATAAATTAAGTGCAGTAACATTTTCTTCTGCTGCTCTTGTCAGAATGGCAGTGGCTTCTGGCAAGGAGGAGCTATGGGAGGAACAGAGATGCTAATGTATCAGGCCACCTTACCAACCTACATTCCATTGCGTTGTCCTAATCCTATCAAAGTGCTTTTATTTTTGCCATCCCTGGAATTCTACTGCAATCCTGTGCTATCTGTAGACTTATTCCAGATGTGAGGAAATAGATTTCAGCACCAAGAAACCATTGCAAAATCCTATCTCCAGCTAACTTCAGTTAAAAATCCTGGTCCAAATGAAACCAACAGTGAAAAACAAAGTTACTTCAGTGGAATCAGGATTTTATTCCACATACTTCATGATACTACTTCTGATTTGAGCCCTCATATAAAAGGTAGCTGTAAAGAACCATCTGTGTACACATCCAAGCTGAACTCAGCAGAAACTCTACACTATTGCCAGTTGAGGTCCATGTCGTCCACAGATAGACAGAAATAAGGAAACACAAATTTAGCTTTTCAGAGTGGAAAAGACCACCAAATACCTCTGGATACTTACAGCATTACAATAGGGCAAAAAGGTCAATCAAAAACTCCGTTGTTCTCTTTCCTCCCACCTCCATCCTCAGTTTTGCAGCTTTCTTGGGCTAACTAGTAAAGCCATCAAGTACAGTCTGACACGTAAGGATTAGACCATGATTGCTCAAAGGCAACATGAGCAAGCTCTCTTTTCAGCAGCCTCTCTAACTCTATAGAGGGTAACAAGCCCCAGGAGATGGAGATCTCGGTTATAAAAGAGGAGCCTTGTACCAACCCTGCCAGAAGAAGTCTTGTACACATAGTAAGCTCCTCTGCAGAGCTAAGAGCAAGTCCCACATCACCTTAAACTCTCACTGAAAATATGATTGATTCTGCTCTATTTTGCTTCTTCCAGCAAAACATTGCAGGATATTTTCTCTGCTGCTTTCCTCCAAGTTTACTGTATTTGTTTGCCAAGTACTGCAGTTGTCAGATGAACATGAACTCCCCCTGATGGTGCACACTTACTTTCCTTTTGATTTTCACTAGCAATATAAATCACGAAACCATATATAATTCTACTTATTTTCATATGATACAGAATGAAACAAATTAAAGCTTATGCCAAATTAACAATCTTTTCTTGGTGATTTCACACTGGGATTCTATGCCAGCTTCTGTTTAACAAGCAATGTTATTAACAGAGAAAATAAGAAGTTTTTTTGTTTCTGCTTTGATTTGCCTACTTGAATTTTCTGGTGGAGTGAATTTTCCCACGTATATACATTCCTGAAAACCTAACAAAGGCACAACAATTGTGTTACTTATACAAGAATTGCTAATGCACTCAAGTTTCAGACAGTTTAGAGTTTGGAGGGGCTTTTTGGGGCAGTTAATATATTAAAATCAATATTCAAAATAGAGCTTCAAGGCACAATAATCAGACCATCCTCTAGACTGCACTATCACACACTCCAAGAGCTGGATTCTCTGTAAAGATCTCGCCTCTTACTGCTACTCAGGAAGTAGAAATGAATCAGAAATGAGATTTAACTAGCCAACAGATTATTCCCCTGGCACAGAGAACGCGCTGCTGCTAATGTGCCAGCTCTTCTACTGCCACCCACCATCTCAACATATGGGGTGTGTCAGGAGTAAAAAGGCAGCAGCACAGCGCATCACTGTATTTCTTCTCCCTGTAAGGCTCAGTTAAGTCACTGACACTACTGGCAGCTCTTAGAATTGCCTACTAGCAATGCAGAGACTACAAGGTCAGGGATGAGCATAGTAAGGGAATGACACTCCCTCTTGCCCCTCAGTTGAGCATCAGCCCCTGATTCTGACTATCCTCATTACTTCAAGAGAATATTTTGTGCAGTATGCAAGCAAAAACAAAATTAAAAAATAATTTTATGCTACTCATGATGGAGGTACAACTAAATCATGAGTTATCTGACACCTTCTGTTTATTCATTTCTTTCTTTAGCTTTTCTTCCAGTGCTGTTGCAACTCAGTTAAACTCTTTTTCACATCCATCCCTTTTCTTATTATGTTTGCTAAAGCAGAATCCTTAAACATTCTGTATATATTTGGGGATTTCTCAAGTTGTACAGATGGGTTGTTTCTTTGGAATTAAATGAGAATTATTTGGGCACTAACACTTGCCATCATCCAGTGATGTACTTTTATAATTAGTCCAGTTGTGTCATATTCTTTGTTGAAAATTAATCTCAGTTCTCCATTGTTGCCTCTCTCCTTTCGCCAGATCAGGCCTTTATTTCACTGTCTGAGTGTATAACCGTAAGATATCTTCTAAAGTTGCTCTCTATACTTGCTTTCTACAATCCAGCAGGTTTAAACATAGAGCACATATTGTGGAGGCTCCACAGTTGAGCTCAGTGGCCAAAAGCTGCTTCACATCACTGACTGGATTCTTCCAACAGATGAGATTTCAACTTGTATTTAGAGCAGGTAGAGTTCATGCCACTTCTCTGAAGTAACAGCACTTCTACTGCTTGTTTGCATTCAGTAAGTCTGGGGCATAGAAAAGATTCTTTATGGGCTACTAATATATTCAGTAATGAAAGGCATAGTAAATCTGAAAGATTACCAAACTCCATTAAACACTGTCCCAATAGATGAAACAATAGAGGCTATATTCTGGTATTCTTTGCTGAAATCTGTATTATTTTCAGCTTACATTGTCCTGAAAAGTGAGGTCTTCTACTTGGCCTTGTAAAAAGGGGACTCCCAAAAAAGTCTCAACAAAAGCTTTTGTTTCAACTGCATTCCTGAAGGCAAGGAAGACCTTGTCTTTCACAGCTCCCAGAAGGCTGAAATGGGTTATTAAAGAACAGATACTAAACTACCTGGGTGATTCTGCAAAAAGGACATGATACAACATAAAAAGGATAGTGTTTAATGTCATCATTAGGTTTCAGATTTAACAAT
>NW_010290605.1:165818-166763 GCF_000700745.2 Antrostomus carolinensis | reverse complement strand
CCCTTTTACCTTGATGATCTTGAAGTAATCTGAATTTGAAACATTTCATACCAAAAGTACAGGAAAAAATACTAGATGCTTTTAATGGAATCTAAGATTTTACAGGAGTTTACAGTACATACAAATAATGGTTCCATAACTGCAGCCTTGAGACCTGACTTCTGGGGGAAAGCAAGTGCTTGTTCTTTCCTTTACGGCTTTTAGTAAGGAGTGCAAATAGTGCTTTTTGTAATACTCTAGAAAAGCAAAAGTGGCTATTAGAATAATTTTGGTTTGGACAGTAAACTAAAACAACTGAATGTCAAGTAGTGACCGTACAGTGACACATTTCCCGTGATAATACCAATTTCCTAAATATTAATTTAACACTTTCATTAAAATACTAACAACAACTTTATTAAAGTGAATTTTACTCTGGATGTTAGCTGTAATGTGTTTTTATTCCATTTCATAGAATTTGCCTGAGTCTAAATATTATTTTGAGAAATTTTTTTTCTTTACTTCTCATAGCTTCATACGAATTCTTTCTTTGTTCCTCGCCTTTTACCTTAAAAATTTTATCTTTGTCATTGGCAAAACAAAGTCTGAACAGCAAAGACTCAGTTTTTTCAAAGCAATCCTTCGGCAGCTGAACTTTGCAAGTATCCAGCATTTCTGAAAACCAAATTCTTTCTTCTCCAGGCAATGCCTATATGATGTTCCATCAATTTAATTTGCACAGTCTAATCATACTGATTTAGCTTCCTATATATCAAACTGAAATGCAGCCACACCACTTTGCAGTGCCAGCAGAAGGTGCTTCTGCTGTTAATCATTGTACAGCACAGTACTTGGTTTAAAATACCACCCAGTACATAGCCCATGGTGCAGCATTCCATTCCTCAGCCTTGCCCTTCCCATCCCTACTATCTACTTAGGCATATTGCTCACAGATTGCCTGTCCTG